>NC_056743.1:399770340-399889281 GCF_019279795.1 Protopterus annectens | reverse complement strand
CACAGTAGACGAGAGCCAGTTTAAAAGATTTGAGCGCTTTCGTTCGCTTTTATTTTTTAAGCATAGAACTTCATCAGAAATCTTAACAGAGGAACTTGGTACACTCTTTAAATACAAGACACTTTATTGAAAATCTCGAGAGAGGTGACGTGCTTGGTGGGCTGGTCACCTGTTAGCTTTAAGTAAACATTTAATGTTGAGGGCTCCATTTAGCCCAGGGGGCGTGTCTGCAGCGAGTCTAATCTGCCATTTCAGCTCTTTTACTTCCAAAGGGGTACTGGAAGTGTCGCTGAAGCTGTGTG
Source organism: Protopterus annectens (assembly GCF_019279795.1). Taxonomy (NCBI): domain Eukaryota; kingdom Metazoa; phylum Chordata; order Ceratodontiformes; family Protopteridae; genus Protopterus; species Protopterus annectens. The sequence continues at coordinate 399,888,979 of NC_056743.1, read as the reverse complement.
CGGTTTCTAGTACTAGGAACTTAAACCAGGCGCTGTTGCAGGCTGCTGTATGTCTAGCGAGCGCGTTGGATTGGTCCATTCTCCTTATAGCTTGGTAATGCTCACTGATTCTGTCTTTTAGGCGTCGTGTGGTCATCCCTATGTAGAATGCTGCGCATTTTTGGCATTTGCTGTAGTACACTACTTGTGTAGTGTTACAGTTGTAGGAGCCATGAATGTGGATGGGCAGACTGTCTCCCGTAGGGGTGATGCTGTCTGTGGTGAGGATATATTGGCAGTGGTTACAGTCGCTGCAAGGGTGTGTGCCCCTGTTGTGGGGTGGACCCTCCTGGTCCCCGAGTTTATCATGTTCGAGGAATGTCTTAAGTGAGTGGGTCTTTTTGTATGTAAAGTTTGGCTTTTTGCCCACTGCTTTGCTTACTTCAGGGTGGGCCAGTAGGATATCCCAGTGGTTGCTGATGCTTTGTTTAATTAGGTTGGCATCGCTACCTATAGGGAGGGGGTATCTTGTTAAGTAGCAGTCGGTTGTTTTCTTTGCTACTTTGAACCCATACGTTAAAATGGGTTGGTGCCTGCTGTGCCTATGTTTTGTCACTTCAGATATGTTGTTATCTATCAGCGTGGTGGGGTACATTTTGTCACTGAAGATTTTTTTGAGTACATTGCACTATAGAGACAATGAAGCCAAACAAAGCAACGCATTGAATAGAGACAAAGTTAGCAACAGTATTAATGAGATAACAAATGTTAAAGTTAATGAGATAACAAATGTTAAAGTTAATGATCCTATTTTCTTGTACCATGCAAACACACACCAGCCGGTGCCCCAATACCCGGCAAGTACTAGCACAGACAGAACTGGCGCGATCCTCACAAACACCCACTGCAGTCCCAAAGACCACAACACGGCCATATTCATGGCCCGGCCCATAACAAAACCAGCGCTCCCCAACGGCAGCAGCTTTCCAGAAACAGAGAGCGAGGGCGATGATTACAGCATCGACCTTTACAGCTCCACAACGACACTCAGCTTCAACAGTGAGTCACTAGAGCAGCTGCCCCATAACCGTCCGCCTGCCCTAAAAGGCAACGAGACCAAGCGCACTAGCACCCCCACTCAGGAACACCATGAAACGCGGTCCCAATACAGCAGAAGACACCGCAGCTCTACCCAGACCCAATTAACAGGTACGGAGAGCGAAACACGTGTCACTGCCACAACGAATGGCCCCAACCAGCGGCCAGAACCGCAGTCCTACAACGGGCAGGGTGTCACCAATATATGCATTCTCAATGCGAATGACACCGACAGCACCAGCAGCACAGATAGCTCTGAAGAGTCGTTTATAGACAAAACAATTCTCAGAAGAAAAAGCACGTTCAATCCCACACTTCACAGCAACATTAATTAAAGATGCTCGTAGATACGTTTTCTTAATTCCCTCTCAGTTTTGCCCACATAGAAACTTTGACAGTTGGTGCACATCCCCAAGTATACGACCCCTCTAGAGGCACAGGTGTAAAATCCAGTGGGGTGTATCTTATAGTTCCTAGACGGGAGGAATTAAGAAAACGTATCTACGAGCATCTTTATGACATGACCAGGAAGAAGGAAACCAACGCCTTCTACAAACACTCACTCTCCTGCCCAGAACCCAAAATCCAGTTTCAAGTTCTGGAACAGGTTGAGCCAGATGCAAGAGGTGGTGACTGGGAATCCACCTTGGGCTACCGTGAACTATTATGGCAGTTGAGACTGAATGCAGGGAAGCCACCAGGTCTGAATGGGATGATCAGCATTAAACCGGTCCTCAAGCTTAGGAGGGCTAGGTTATAACTCTCACACTTGACCCCCTTCATACCACAGCATCCCCACACAGCATATTAAATTATTGAACATCCACGGTTATAGGACTCACTAATAAATCAAATCTATATGAAATGTTATATGGATGGGCATTAAAAATATCTCACGATATTTTATTGCATGTTTTTATCAGTGTAAAGTAATAATGAAAAATTTTTAACAATTCACTGACAATCTAAACACATCTTTAAGCATATTCTTTAACAATCTACAACCCCAATCAGACTTCAGACTTTTATGTTCTGAAACCTAGGAAACTGGCATTTTAAAATGTTTTTATGGTTAGTCATTTTTATTTAAGTGCATATGTTATTGCAAACATTTCATTTTTTGAGTTGATATAATGACTAACTTTTTTTAACACCCAACTCTAAAGCACCACACCTTAGTACTAGATTTACTAATTAATTAATTGTATAATTGCTAGGCTATTTAATGGAGGTTACTGCACACTGCAATTTGTTTTCACTTGATAAAGCTCAGGATTGCCTGAGCGAAAGCGCTTGTGTGATTTTATCTGTGACTTTTGTGTGATTTTAATACATAACAACTTATTATTATTTTTTCTTGCACATTTTTCATATAATGTTTCTCATGTCATTTTATACAATGTTTTGTATAAGGCTTTTAAATAATGTGCCTCATTTATTATTATTATGATGATTTAAGTTATTTATATGTCCACATATATCAATGAAGAATTTATGTGATGTAAGGTTTTAGAAAATTTTAATTACGATATTTTAGATTAGTGTTAATTATTTTATTGAATGAATTGATGTTAATTATATAAAGTGCAGAAATAACTGGAGGTTGTAGGATCTGATGAAGCTAATCTAGCGAAAGCGCTTATCCCCTGTACTCCTGTTTGCTGTGAATAAACTTTTGCTTTAATTTGAAACCTGATGTTGCTGTTTGCTGTTTGAAACATAGAAGAACTTTGGATTTATGTCTTTATCCTCGTTCTCGCACATGTACCTGCTCGCTTGTTAAACTCTTTCTTAATTTTGGAAAAAATCTCTCTCTTCTTGTCACACTGCCAATAGTTTTGTTTTCCCTAGTAAATATACTACACTTTTAGTGATTTGGAGTGTTTATTACAGAAAAAAGGAAAAGCGGTGAAAAAGAAACAAGAGTAAAACCAACAGCAATTGCATGCAGCCTACCCCACAGGTCTCTCTACACAGACCATAAGGATGGAGAATGGGCCACCCAGACAACAGTGACAGGTTGAATCTAATTATGCAGGAGGTGCACAAAATTAATAGAAGGATCTCAGACTACACTGTCAAAGCTGACAAGATGGTGCTGGAAATGGAGGAGACCCCAAAAATGCAGCTGGATAATTTTACTTAAGTAAAGACCTGAAGGGTGCCCGTTATTATCTCATGGGAATCTCCAAGGCCAGGATTCAGCAGATGGAAGTTAAAATTGTGGAATGTGCCACAAAAACCTAAGGTTCATGGGTGTTCCGGAGAAACAAGAGGGATGGGACTGCTTGAAACACACAAAACAGAAATTGGCTGTCTAGAATGACTTACTCCTCCTAGAGGATAGCGAGAGCGAAAAGCCACCAGCCGGATTTAAAATATAAATTATTTTATTTGCAACAACAACTTAGTAACTAGACAGACTAACATTAACAATCAAATAATTTCACCTAAACGAACAATAAGAATAAGCGCTTTCATTTAAAAAGTTTTAAATTTCATCAATCAGTTAAATTACATCACTTCCTTATATAAGCTTCTCTTTTTTCAAAAAATCCTGCTCACATGGCTCATACAAAACGAGCATGCCAAATAGTGAAAAAATGACTGTTTGGAAATGTTTTACCTTCCCTCATATGTACATTAATAAAAGTTCTTATATTACAATAAAATTTATAATTTAAATTTCCTATAAGCATTTACCCATATACGGGATAACGGATAACTTTAATGTGTAGCATTAAATAAATTATTTTAAATCTTTATTTCAATAATACGAATAACAATGAAAATTATAAATAAATGTAAAATCTATGTAAAAATACCTTATATCAGCCTACTTGAAAATAGAAAATCAATTAAATTACACCACTATATAATTTATATTTTAAAACCTTATTAAATTATTTAATACTATACAAAAATATATTACAGTTTTTTAAAGAAAACAATGAAAAAAAAAAAAAAAAATATATATATATATATATATATATATATATATATATAAATCTTTGTTAAAAAGTTCTTCACCATTCAAAAATTGCATAAAAAATATATGTATATATTATATATATCTCAACCATTTCCATTAATTTTCATCCATTATCTAGTAAATCCCCACCTATTTTAATTAATATATATAATTATTACTGATATTAACAAAATTAAAGTTTATAATACTCATTATTTAAAAGGTTTGTAATATTTATATATAAATAAAAATCAATTTGTCCTTATTGCATTTTATATAATATCTAAATATCAAATATAAAAATTAATTATTACATTTTATAAATATTTATTATAAAAATTAAACAAAATTAATGCTTAGAATACACTATTTAATCTTTAATTTTCTTTCTATTTAATGCCTTTAATTTAAGTATTGGTGCTATGGTACTTCTTTTATTGATACCAGGCCATGTGTCTGCTTGTAGTTTAATTTGCCATTGTAATTCTCTTTGTTCAATGGCTAGGCCCCAAGGGGTTTTATCTTTTATCTCTACTTGATCTATAATAGTAAAATAAAACTGATGATTATTATACTCACTAATATGCTTCGCTAAAGCATTATTCGCTTTATTTTTCTTAATTGCATATTAGTGTTCATAAATTCTTTGAGATAAAGCCCTGCTTTGCCTACATAGAATGAGGTACATGGCACACATGGCTAAATAAACTACAGCTTTTGACCTACAGTTATATTTATTTTTTAAAAAATATATTTTATTTCTTACATAAAAACTCTGCCCTAGGTTGATTTTATGGCACCAGTTACAGGCACCACATTTATGCATTCCATTCATTACATTTTTATTATTTACATTTTGAGTATTTGATCTTAATAAATCTTTAAAACTTTTCCCTTTTCTATATACAATTTTAGGGAAATCATCTATGCGTTTTTTACACTGGGGGTCATCCATTAAAATCCCCCAGTTATTCATAAATATTTCCCTTATTATTTGGTATTCTTGCGCAAAAGTAATAACCTATGCTTTTGTAAATTCATTATCATTTTCATTTTGCAACATTAAATTATTATTATTATTATTATTAATTATGGGATTTTTTATAGTTTCTACTTTAAAAATAGTTGTCGTATTTAGATCTCCGTTGTCCAAATTATTAACATTCATATTAAGCCCCTTTAAAATTGGGCAGAAGTGACCATTTATTCTCTTTTGTGTTACTTCAGTAATCAATTTATCAATTAATACATGTGGATATTTTTTGTTAATAAACATGCTTCGTAAAAAGTTACACTCTATTTGAAATTCAGCAAAATTAGTAATCATTCGGGCGGCTCTTACAAGCTGCACTTTTATTTCTGGTGTTCTGGGTGTGCACTACTATAATGGAGAAAACTATTGGAATATGATTCTTTCCTATGAATTAATGAAATATAAGTTTTATTTTCATAATCTTTAATTAGATTGATATCTAAATAATTGATATTATTACTTATATTCCATGTAAATTTAAAAAAAGTGGTTTCATTAATATAAGCTAAAAATTTATTTAAAATATCTATATTACTATTCCAAATAAGGCTGATAGCATCTTGAAAGTGGTGATAGGATTTAATAAATACCTGTTATTTGTTATTAAATATATATTTTTTTCTCCCAAAATGCCATTACTAGATTTGCGTATGTGCCTCCACATGGTGAACCCATAGCTATCCCTTTTCTCTGTATATATTTATCAAAAATAATATAATTATTTAAAATTAATTCCAAAAGTTCAATAATTAAATTGATTAATTCTTGCTTGATAGAATATTGAAATGATATTTCACCTATCCATTCAAGACCTATATTTTGAGGGATCACTGTGTAGAGGTCACATACGTCTATAGTTACCAAAATATCCTGATTATCAAATTTTATATCATTCATATGTTCTAAAAATGTCCATGAGTCTTTACAAATATATTTTTCTTTCTTAACAATCTTTTTTAGCTCATAATCGACATACTTAGCACATGCTGAAGTAATGAGTCTCTTCCATCTACCAATGGACACATGGGAGGATCAAGCAAATTTTTATGAATTTTTGGATTTCCCCAAAAAAAAAAAAAAAAACGGAATTCTAGGCAATATAATACTTAAATAATTACATAAATCTATATCTAGCCACCTTTCTAAAAACATATTATTGATTTGTATATAAATTTTCTTATAAGCTGAATTTAATTCATTTAATGATACTTGTTCATATGTATCAGTTTTTAAAATTACTTCCATTTTTTGGTTATACATCTCATTACTCATAATGACAGCACCCCCTCCCTTATCTGGCTTCATAATTCTGATTTTCTCTTTTTGTAAAGCCTTTAAAATATTTTGTTCATTTACGCTTAAATTTGAAGGATAATCTATCCTTTTATTCCATTTATCTAGATTCTTTAACTGATATTCACACATTTTCTCATATAATATTAACTTAGGACGCAAGGGAGGATTAAAAGTGCTGGTAATATTGAACTTCCGTGACTCATTATATATAGTATCCTGGTATATCAAGGAAAAATTTATTTTTCTTAAAAATAACTTCATATCTATCATAACAGATGTGAAATCAAATGCTTTAGATGGAACAAAAGTATAACCCTTAGATAATAAATTTGCTACATCTTGATTCACTTCAATGTTAGAAAAATTAAACACTTTAAAGTCTCCAGCATTATTCACAGTAATATGTTTCAATGCATCCTCAGTTAGTCCATACTGACATATTTGTAAGTCCAATTGGTTGGTATCACCATATGAATCCACCAACCTATTATTGTCTATGTTCTCCATTGTTTGTCCTTTGGCCTGGCCCCTTGAAACCCCACTGCTTGATAACTTGGATAGGGGTTTTTATTTTTAAGTCTTTCAGAACGCCTTAGTTCTGGAAATTCTTCATTGTAGGCCAAGTCATTATGCTGTTCAATGTCATTATGATCGTGTACTGCAATATTTATTTTATTATTGTTGTTATGACCATAACTTTTATTTCTTCTGTTTTGTCCACCTGGAGGCCTAGGATATGCTAATCCGTTAGCATATTGATTAATGTCTCTTTCTAATTTGTTCATTTTCCCATTCTTCAGTTTACTAATATACTGTTCAATACTATTGTATATTCTCAGCATATCGTATTGAATAGTATCAAAAGATATATCAGCTCAATAATGTTATCCAGTTGGTCTAACTCTACTATGAGCTGATCTATTTCTATTTGATTATACTTGATTAACACATCTAATAAATCTTTACCACTTTTGTCAAATAACTGAAGTAACTCAATATGCATTGGTGAATTATATATCAAACCAGTAGGGTACCGCCAAAGGTGCAACCCTTTTGGTATTATATTATGTTTAATACATTCTTTCAAGCAAGCATTCTCCAGTTGGAGCTTCCTACATTTCATTAATTTAGCATCATAGTCATTTAACTTAAAGTCAATATTGCTGGTACCTGAAATTACTTGTCCAGAAAATGCAAATGAAGACCCAAGCCATTCAGTCAAAATAGGAACTGTTTTCCTTGTGCCTTCCTTAGAAATGGGAATATGCTGTTGTCCCTGTTGCATTGGGGCTTGATATGTTCTATTCATCGGGTTTACTTGACTGCAGATATTCTCCTTTGAGACTTCACCATTTTGTTTAGCGTTTTCACTACTAGAACCATTTCGGTTATCCAGGCATGCTGGTGTTAAATTGAAATCGAAACCACTACTGGTTTTGGCGCCATGTGAACTTCCATTTAATCTGCTTGCTTCCGAATTATTGAACCTTTCATACAGACCATCAACTCGCGGTGTCAATTTCAGTATCAGCGCGGTTAAGTTACCAATCGACCCTTCGGTCCCATCCATAGAGTCATCCAGCTGTACGTCAATTTCGCTTGAACTGAACAACGACATATTACAGTTAAAAATGACAAACTACTAGATAGCGAGAGCAAAAAGCCACCAGCCGGATTTAAAATATAAATTATTTTATTTGAAACAACAACCTTGTAACTAGACAGACTTTAACATTAACAATCGAATAATTTCACCTAAACGAATAAGAATAAGCGTTTTTGTTTAAAAAGTTTACTCCTAGAGGATACTGCAACCAATGAAGCACAGAGGGATTCATTCCTCAACACCTTAGCGTTGCAGAGTACAAAGGATGTAGGTGACTCTCTCTCTCCCTCATGTCCTCACTGTGGGAGGAATAAAGATGCCTTGTTGAAGTTTTGAGTAGTTTATTCAGTTAAGTAAGAAGATGGAGGCGTGTTCTTGTTCTAATACACTATGTTCAACAGGCCAGTTATTTCAAAGCAGTTACAGACAATGGTGGGAGGTTCCAGGAGAGCTGACTGGAGGAAAATTTCGAAGATGGAAAACCAAGCATCTAATCCCCAAAGCTTAGAGGTTAGTCCCTTATTTGATTATTTCTGACAGACCCATGAGGGTTTACCAGCTCAGCAGTCTGTGAAACCTCATTATTAGTCATGACAATAAACCATGAGATACCACTATACAACTATATTTAAAAACTCTCTTGCCTGAGCTTCATCTGGTCGAACTAATAGAGTGGTTTATAGTTTGATTATTGAAAATGGCTGCTTTTGCAAGCCTATCACCAGACTTTATTAGCCTGTTTTGTATCACCTGTAAAATGAGAGGCCGTGTCTGCCTTTCTGGGGTTCATTCCCTGAAGCAAATTCCGAAACCTTTATTAAAGAACTCTTTCCAGTCTGATTTGTTCTTATCAATGCTTGCATCTCATGTAATGAGAGGCTGTGCCCACTTTTACAGGGCTCATATTTTATGAAATACACTTCTTTCGGCTGCTCCCGTTAGGGGTCGCCACAGCAGATCAACTGTTTCCATTTCTTCCTGTCCTCTGCATCTTGCTCTGTCACACCAACCACCTGCATGTTCTCTCTCACCACATCCATAAACCTTATCTTAGGCCTCCCTCTTTTCCTGTTACCTGGCAGCTTCATCCTTATCATCTTTTCCCCAATATACTCTGCATCCCTCCTCAGCACATACCCAAACCAACGTAATCGTGCCTCTCTGGCTTTGTCTCCAAACCGTCCAACCTGGGCTGACCCTCTAATGTACTTGTTTCTAATCCTGTCCATCCTCGTCGCACCCAGTGCAAATCTTAACATCTTCAACTCTGCCACGTCAAGCTCGGACTCCTGCCTTTTTGTCAATGCCACTGTCTCCAACCCATATAACATAGCTGGTCTCACTACCCTCTTGTAGACCTTCCCTTTCACTCTTACTGGTACTCGTCTGTCACAAATCACTCCTGACACTCTTCTCCACCCACTCCATCCTGCCTGTACTCTCTTCTTCACCTCTCTTCCACACTCACCATTACTCTGAACTGCTGATCCCCAGTACTTAAACTCATCCACCATCGCCACCACTACTCCCTGCATCCTCGCCATTCCTCTATCCTCCCTCTCATTCACACACACATATATATTCTTAGTCCTGCTGACCTTCATTCCTCCTCTCTCTAGAGCATCTCTCCGCTGCCTGTTCCCTACTCTCACCACAGATCACAATGTCATCTGCAAACATCATAGTCCACGGGGACTCCTGTCTGATCTCGTCTGTCAACCTGTCCATCACCATTGCAAATAAGAAAGGGCTCAGAGCTGATCCTTGATGTAATCCCACCTCCACCTCAAACGCATCCGTCACTCCCACCACAGACCTCACCGCTGTCACACTACCCTCGTACATATCCTGTACCACTCTTACATACTTCTCTGTCAGTCCCGACTTCCTCATATAACACCACAACTCCTCTCTAGGCACCCTGTCATATGCTTTCTCTAAATCCACAAAGACACAATGCAACTCCTTCTGACCTTCTCTCTACTTCTCCATCAACACTCTCAGAGCAAACATGGCATCTGTAGTGCTCTTTCCTGGCATGAAACCATACTGCTGATAACTAATCACCTCCCTTCTTAACCTAGCTTCCACTACTCTTTCCCATACCTTCATGCTGTGACTGCACATCACCCTTATTCTTAAAAATCGGTATCAAAACACCTTTTCTCCATTCCTCAGGCATCCTCTCACTTTCCAAGATTTCATTAAACAATCTAGTTAAAAACTCCACTGCCATTTCACCTAAACACCTCCATGCTTGCACAGGTATGTCATCTGGACCAACAGCCTTTCCGTTCTTCATCCTCTTCATAGCTATCCTTACTTCCTCCTTGCTAATCCACTGCACTTCATGATTCACTATCCTCACATCATCCAACCTTCTCTCCCTCTCATTCTCTTCATTCATCAACCTCTCAAAGTACTCTTTCCATCTGCTCAACACACTCTCCTCGCTTGTGAGCACGTTTCCCTCATTATCCTTTATCACCCTTACCTGCTGCACATCGTTACTAGCTCGGTCCCTCTGCCAATCGGTACAGGTACTTTTCTTCCTTCTTAGTGTCCAACCTTTTATACAACTCTTCATAAGCCTTATCCTTAGCCTTCGCCACCTCTCTCTTTGCCATGCACCTCATCTCCTTATACTCTTGTCTACTTTCTTCATCTCTTTGACAATCCCACCACTTCTTCGCCAACCTCTTTCTCTGTATACTCTCCTGTACTTCTTCATTCCACCACCAGGTCTCCTTGTCCTCCTTCCTCTTTCCAGATGTCACACCAAGCACCTTTCTTGCCATCTCTCTTACTAGCTCTGCTGTAGTTACCCAGCTATTTGGTAACTCTTCACTGTCACCCATTGCCTGTCTTAACTCTTCCCTGAACATCACCTCACAATTACCCTTTTTCAATTTCCACCATTTGATCCTTGGTGATGCCCTCACACTCATCCTCCTCTATGAAAGACTAATCTTCTCTTGCTTAGCAAAAACAATTACAGTGCCTGCTTATAAGAGGCTCATATAGATGAATAAAGTGGCCAGTCCCCAATATTCTTCTTGATGAAGACAGAGACCTTTTTATATGCAGGGGAGGTAATCACTTAGTATCACACTAGATGACTCCCATTTTTGAAAAATACATGCATTCAGAGAAACAGCTTACAATGGAAACAAGTCACATTGCTCATTTTTACAGAGCTCATGGATGTACACAAGTAGAAGAAAAAATCTTAAGTACGCTCTGAGACATCAGAACCTTTTGTATAAGCTTTTTGTGCCCATGGAATAAAAAAAAACACGAAGTAGTGAACTGCACACTAAACAAAACCTTTAATAAAAATAAGCACCGCAGATATTCTTTGAGCATTGGCAAACTGTACCTATGGTATAAAGAATATGCGTTTATATCATGTTATCAAAAGATGAAAATAGTGAACACTATTTCATCAGCCCCAAAACATCTAAACATGAAAATATCGAACATTCAGAACAGCGAATTTTTTCCCATGGAAAAAATTTGCTGCTCCAAAACACATACACACAACACAAGCACATTAAACAAACGGCAACCACACACATACACTTAAATTCCTACATCTAACGCTACACTAAACTAAACATACACTACTATCTACCCACTTACCTTAACCCAAACCCTAACCCTAAGGTCCGTCACTATCACACACTCACCTAACCCACACTCTAACCCCTAACTCACTTAACCCGCCCCAACCCTAACGTACAAACAATCGCACACTTACATGAACCCAACCCGTAACTTTCCACCACAGCTCTAAGAATAGCGAAGCCAGAGAAACGGCCAACCAAATTCTTTCCCGAGGAAAGAATTCGCTGTTCTTCAGCTTCGCTATTCTTAACGTTCGCTGATTAGTGTTTGATATCAGAACATTCGAAGTTTTAATACTTCAATGTTCTGATATAGACCCAAGAATATAGCTGTGTGGGAGTGGATAACAATTTTCACTGTGCTACAAATTACAGAAATTATGTTGAATGCAAGCCTAGTGGCTAGAACATCTATACCTGGTTGCTGTGGGATGTCCATTATGAGAGGGAAAATGCCTCTAGTCTCAAAGTAAGGTTCTATGGTGTACCAGTCTAGTGTCTTCACCATCAAGCCTCTTCCTGGGTCTAGCAGTTAGTGAAGGCTCCTCTGTTCAGATTCTTCCTTTCTTCAAGTTCCATGTGGTGACGTCAGTGCAGAATATGGCAAGATAGCTCTCTGCCTGCCTAGATAACAGGCTGGAAACTGGGAAGGATCAGGTGCAAGAGCAGCTAAACAATTTCCTGAGAAAGAGGATGGGGCATGGAGCCAGGAGGTGAGGGTCAGATGATGTAAGAGGCTACCTAGCACTGCTAAGAAGTTAGCTGTATTCAGCTATTTCATTGATTGTTTCTGTCACTATTCCTCACTTGCTCCAACCCACTCCATTCGCCCTGCGGGCGAACTCTGTTCCCCTACCCTACCCCAAATTCCACCCACCCCCCCCACTGCACTTAACCTTATACTTTCCAAGTCACAGCTTCATCCTCTATTATCCAATAGCTCTACCTCTTTAACTTACCTATCTTGTTACTTCCATCTACCTCATTCATTTTCCCTTTAACAACTCCACCCTTTTACCTCCTCTCTTTTCTATCATATCTCCCATCTTTATCTCCCCTTTGTCCCAACCATGCCTATTGTAGGCAGGCCTTGCATCTCTTATAGCCTTCTCGCTCTTACTATCCTTACTCCCCTATTCTTATCCCACTATCTCACCTACTATGAACATCTTAGCCTTACAAGATTTCATCCCACCTTAAAACAAACTTAATTTAATCCTCTAACCTTACAAACCCACTTTGACATAACATCCTCATCTTTCTACCGAAATCCACAATTTTATAGAATAACCCATATTAAGTATTCTCACACTAGAAAACAAATCCCTATCTTCTTTAAACTCTTGAAACACTTTTATAGCCCTCTACAACCCCTATTACTACACGGAGATATTCATCCCAATCCTGGCCCAAACAATACTATCTCTGCTCCTCAATCTGACCAACCCATTAAGTCTCATATCTTCACTAGTGCCAATAACTCCCTTCTCATAGGCCACCTTAATATACGTAGCTTAAATAATAAAATAACCCCACTTCATGCTCTGCTGCACATTCACTCTTTTGATATCCTAGGTCTCACAGAAATGTGGCTCAAACCAGTTACTAAGGACAATGATATAATCCCATCAGGTTATAACATCCTGAGATCTGACCGTCTAAATAAAAAGGGGGTGGGGTAGCAACACTATGTAAATCTCAATTACAGGTTACACCACTAAATATTCAACCTCTCTCTTCCAGTAACACTGAAATCCTAACCTCTAACCTACACCTAAATGCTAACAAATCATTACATATAATTTGCTCCTACATCCCACCAGAATACAACATTAATACTCTCGAAAATGTCCTCAACTGGCTCTCCACATCTCTCCCACAAGACTTTAACATTGACTGGAACTATTGTAGCTCAGCACAACCAACCACTCACATAAACCTGTATGGCTTCAATCAAACCATTACCTCCCCCACCAGAATCCACAAACCAAGCAACAATGGATACTAGTTAACAGTAACCCCCTTCTCCTATAAAACAGGCATACTGCCTGATATCAGTGACCATTCTCTTGCCTTTATTACCAGACAAAAAAACACTATACCTAACCAAACAATCTACAGAACTATCCGTAATAAAAAAAACCTCAACTCAGCAAGCTTCCAAGCCGAACTTAAAGTCTGTAATTGGTCACCCCTTAAATAACTACCGCTTGACAAAGGAGTCTCTTATTTTAACAATAAATTTCTACAAATCCTAGAACACCATGCCCCCTCTAGGACTGTCAGAACTAAGAACAAACCCGCATCTTGGCTCACTAAGAAGACAAGGCAAAAAATACTTCAAAGAAATAGAATCTGGTCTAAATGGAGAAATACTAAAAACCCATCTGATCATGACATCTTTAGACAGCTGAGAAATGCCACAAAAAAATCAATACTCCAAAACAAAAATAACTACTACCATAAACTCCAGCAAGCCCAACATAAAAGCCCACAAAAATTCTGGTCAGGTATAAACAGCCTACTCCACCCAGGGCACTCCAAAACTCCTACTCCAGCTAACTTTATTCAGAAATCTCCCAGCCAAATTGCTAACTCCTTTAATAGATTCTTTGTGGACACAGTCCAATCACTAGCAAGTACTTTATCTCCAGCCAGCATCTCAAATAATTTCTCTCAAACCAAAATACCTCATGTCCTACAACTACAACCTGTACCTACCTCTCTCATCCATTCCCAGCTTCATAAACTAAAACCATGTACTCCCCTCTGCTGACCTCCTTCCAACTGAATTTCTGCAAATTGCAGCTAGAGTACTTGCCTACCCTATCTCCACCTTAATTAACAGAATTATCACAGAAGGCTATATACCAAGCCTTTGGAAGGTTTCACATATTATCCCTCTACATAAGGGAGGTAACTCAACTGAACTCACTAACTTCCGTCCTATAGCTCTACTTTCTCCTTTGGCTAAAATCATGGAGAAATGCATTCACCAGCAACTTCTTGATCATCTCCTCCAAAATAATCTTTTAGCTGACTGCCAGCACGGCTTTAGGCCTTTTCATAGTACTACAACTGCACTCCTATCCTTCTCTGACTCTATTAATAAAAATCGAAACAACAACTTGCTCTCCTCTGCTCTCTTTCTAGACCTCTCCAAAGCCTCTGACATGGTAAATCATCATTTAATGTTAGATGCACTTACTTCACTTTCAATTCACACTCAGGCTGTGTAATGGTTTAAATCCTATCTAGGAAATAGACAACAAGCAGTCCTCTGGGACAACAACCTATCTACTCTACTCCCCATCTCCCCTGGAGTCCCACAAGGCTCTATTCTGAAGCCCCTCCTCTTTTATATTTTTATCAATGACCTGAAAACATCCCTACCCCAAACCACCTGTATTCAATATGCCAACGACTCAACATTAATCTGCACCACAGCATCTACGGCTGAACTCCAGTCTAACACACAAAAAATGTTTACCTTAGTTGAAAACTGGTTCTCCAAACGCTGCCTCCTCCTTAACCCAAAAAAACCCAAAATTTTACTATTCACCCCTACCCAGAAGTCTCCCTCCATAGATTTCACAGTTATATCAAACAACGGCACTGTAATAGCACCTGACACAACTACCAAACTATTAGGTGTAACAACTGACCATAATCTCAACTTTGACACTCACATTAACCTTACCATCAAATCAGTAACTAGAAAACTTGGTTCCATCTATAGGCTAATAACAATTCCTTACACCTACAGCCAGGACTACTATTGCCCAAATGCACCTACTATCCACCCTTCTCTATGCCTCCCCAATTTATACTAATCTATCCAAATACAATCTAAATAAGCTGGCCACATCTCACAATAACATTGCTAGATTCGCCACCAGATCCCCTTTCCATACTCACCACTGTCAAAACCTAAAACAACTAGAATGGCTGGAACTCCAAAACCAGCTGCTTTTTCAACAATTAGCTATCACCCACAAAATCTTGTGGCATCCTACAAATATTCCCATTCTCTCTAACATGATCAACCCATATAAAAATCCGAGTACCCTACACTCAGCAAATAAGCTATTAGTTGCAACCCTTAAATCCAACAACAAATCTGACAATTGTCTATTTACTAACTCTACTAGAAATTATTGGAATAAGCTTCCTAGTAAACTAACATCCCTCAAATCTACTCCACTTTTCAAAAAGCAATTAAAAACCTTTCTTAACTCACAATGGCTATGCCTATGTACTAATCCCAGCTGAATCTCACTTGTCTTTATTAACTTTTTTTCTAATTGTATTACGTTTCTGTGCTTGAACTGTTTGAATATAGTCCTGTATTGATCTTTGTAAATAGTTAGCTCTTTGTTTACTATGTTTAATTTTTTCTCATGTAATTTAAACATAGGCCTATCTATAAGGGTGTTTTTTTGCTTAATAACCAATTTGTATAACCACTTTTGATACTATCCTCTGACGTCTTATATTCTTATGTACATTATTTACTATATACCTAATGTGGAGCTTATGTACATTATTTGCTATATAACTAATGTGGAGGTTTTCTCCCCAGGCCTCTACTGAAAATGGACATATATCCAGTTAGACTAGCCCGGTCAACAAATGTAAAATAAAAATAATAAATAAAATAAAAATAGGAAGCAATTACATGATATGGAACACGCCCAGCAAAAAGCAAATACACATGATATAAAGTATACCAAACAAAAAAGATAGATAACAGTAAAGAGAAGTTAGGGGGTTGGAGGGAGGGCAACCAGGACTGCAACAGTGAATACACTTGAACATCTACATTTATGGTAAGTGTACACAACTGTACTATGTTCTTCGTGTTTCACTGTTGCAGTCATCACATTTGGGTTGATTCCCAAAGCTAAGGAAGGGTGGAGGCAGTTGAGCATTAGGGCTAGCAATGAGGCCCTGTAAGACTGCTGTGGTAAATCCAGCTCTGGATTTAGAAAAGATAGGCAAGTGGTAATGCTTGGTGAAAGTATGTACAGAGCTTCAGGTTGCAGCTTCCACAATGTTCCTGGTAGGGACTCCTCTGAGGAAAGCAGTAGAGGTAGATGCAGCCCTGGTGGAATGTGTTATCCCCTGTGGGGTAGGTTTTCCATGGTGCTTGTAGCAGAAAAGGATGCAATGTGCTATCCATTTGGAAATTGTTTGCTTTGAAATGGCCTTCCCCTCTGCCCCTGCAGCAAAGCGGACTAGCAGCTGATCAGATTTTCTGAGGCTTAGTACTGTCCAGTAGAATCTAAGCTGTCTGTGCACATCCAGGGAATGCAATATCCTTTCCACTTTATTCTGGGGAGTAGGGAAAAAAGGTAGGCAAATGAATGGACTGGTTCAGAGCCACACTAGAGACCACCTTGGGCATAAATGATGGATTAGTCCTGAGGGAAACCCTGTCTGCATGGAAGATAATGAAGGGTTCCACTGCCATAAGGGCCTGCAGTTCAGAGATACTTCTTGCAGAAGTGATGGCTAGAAGTAAAGCTGTTTTTCAAAAATGAAATTTCAACGCTGCTGTAGCAGCTGGTTCAAAGGGGGGAAGAGTAAGTTTCTCCAACACAAAGTTTAGGTCCCAGGCTGGAGTGGGAGCTCTCCTAGGGGTCTTAAAAATTTTTGGCCCCTCTAAGGAATTGTTTTAGCAGTGGATGAGAGAAGAGGATGTGGCTCAGTATTGTAATGTGCTGATATGGCTCAGGCATGAATCTTAATTGATGAGAACGATAGGCCCTTGTGGAGCATTTCTGTTAAATAATCTAGAATATGAGGTAAGCTGGGCACTGTTGTGCCCACCCCTTGAGACTAGCTCCAGGAACAGTATCTTTTCCACTTTTCTGAATAGGATTTTCTAGTACTAGGCCCTCCTTGCCTCAAGAATGACATCCAGCACCTACTTACTAAGGGTTGCTAGAGGTGAGCTCAGGGGATTAGCCAGGCTGCAAGGTTCAGGGTTTGAAGCTGAGGGTGCAGAATCTGGCCCGCCTGCTGGGACAGCAAGGAAGGAGTCTGAGGCAGATGCCATGGTTGTAGCACTGTCAGACTGTACAAAAGGGGGTACCAGTGCTGGTGTGGCCAGTCCGGTGCAATCAGAACTGTCCTTGGCTTGTCTTGTTTGATCTTTAGCAGGACCTTCGAGAGGCGAGGCAGAGGGGGGAAGGCATAAACTGAGAGGCCTTCCCAGGTAAACGACAGGGCATCCATTTTCCAAGCTTGACAGTGGGGAGTTCTGGTGCAGTATTTTTTCAATTGGTCGTTCTGAGGGGAGGCAAACAGGTCTACCTCTGCAGTCCCCCCCATTTGTTCCTCAAGAGCGTGAATATTTTGGGTTCCAGCTTCCATCTGTGAGGGTCCATGAGATTTTTGTTTAAGTAGTCTGCCAGTGAATTTAGTTTGCCTGGCAGGAATTGAGCTTGTAGGTTCACTTGGTTGCTCAAGGCTGTGTTCCACACAGTCATGGCTAGTCTGCAGAGTGGGTAGGAAAGGGTTCCCCCGTTTGTTTATGTACCACATAACTGTGGTGTTGTCTGTCTTTACCAATAGTTGTCCTGGAAGAATAAGGTCTTTGAAGGCTGTCAGAGCATTATGTAGAGCTAACATTTTTTTGACTTGATATGCAGGTGCATCTGTATTGGGTTCCGTTTGCCCTGAATGCACTGCCCTGCCATGTGAGCCCCCCCATGCATAGTCTGATGAGTCTGTTATTAGGGTTTGGGTGGCAGGGGATAGAGTGAAAGGGAGTCCCTTGTTCTGGTTGCAGGCCTCTGCCCACCAAAGGAACTCTGCCCTTAGGCAAGGGATGCTAGGAATCATTGTTTCCAGGTCCTGAGAATGCTGACACCATAGACTTTTTAGATATTACTGAAGTTTCCTCATATGCAGTCTTGCATATGGAATTAACAGAATGCAAGAGGTCATGAACCCCAGGGCTTGCAGGATTTTCCTTGCAAATAGCTGGGTTTTTATGGCCAGTAGGTTGAAGTAGGTGTCAAATAAACTTGTTTCTCTGGAGTGAGGAATGCCATCTGGGAGGCAAAGTGATTGGGGTAAGGCTGGATTCCAGGAAAACATCATCTACAATCTCCAGAACAGGAGGGATAGCTAGAGTCCTGTGCTGAGGCAGGTTTTAGAATTCCCTAAGTCCCTTTTTGGACTGAGAATAGTCCTGGCTTTCCCAGCGGAAATGTTCCCTAAGGGTATGCAAGGTTTTACCAACAGAAAAATCCTCTGGATGGGAAGCAGAGGGAACGGAATCCTCCGCATCAGAATCCTCAAGTAGACAAGGGTAAATCCTGGTAATCAGAAGGAATAGAGATATCAGATTCCTGATCAGAAGAAAATCAGTTCTAGGACTCTTGGAGGGGGGAAGACTGGGGGGGGGGACTGACTTGCCCTAATTAAGGTAATAAGGTCTTCAGCCATTCTAATCATTTGTTTTTGAGGCATGTGGGCCTGAGAATGCACTTTGGTTCATCGGTTTTCTACGCGTAGTGCGAGCTTTAGGCCTGAGGAATTAGGTATTTTTAGCCTGACACGAAGTCGTTGGTTAAATATGAAAATCTGTAGGCCTGAATACACCTTCAGAAGCTGGTGCCTGCACAGCGGCTCCGGACCCATCCAAGGTAGAGACATCCGCAGGTTCCATGGTGGAAGAAGCATCTCGCGACATACAGGACTCCGAATGGGTCTCAGCAGAGGCCTGTGAATCTGCAGAAGCGGGTATCAGGGGCTGCGAAAGCACCTCACTGAGTACCAGCAGATTGGCGACTAGCTTAACAGAAACGTCATCAGCAGTTTTGGACCTATGCGGTCTGTCTTTATCCTTATGCTTTTTAGGAAGCTCGGTATTAAAGCCATTTTGGAGTACGGAGATCAAGAACAAAAATATTTAGCTACAAAAACAGCCTGATGAATAGTTTGGGCATTGAACAAGGCACAAAACCGACAGCGAGGGGCGTCATGATCTGGGCCTAAACAGGTGACGCGGTAAGAATAAAAATCTCTATGAGGTATTTGTTGTCTACAGGCAAGACAATTATTAATTTTTTCTGACATCGGTTAAAGCAAGAAAAAAGGATCCCCAATGGGGTACTTATCTTTTTGAAGACTTCAGGTCAAACTCGAAAATGAAAATTTCAGGAGTCGGCCGACCGGCACTTGCGAACTGCTTCTGCTTTGGGCACCGCACGGCAAGAAAGACTGATGTAATGGCATCGGCTGCATGTTTTATACCCTTGACGACCTAATGTCATAGAAGAAGCGACAGCATCAGACGCAGAAATCCCTAGACTCTGGTATTCAGGCTGGTTGAGGGCTACCTGCAGGCAGATAACCCAAATGTGATGACTGCAACAGTGAAACACAAAGAACATCAGAGTGGCTTGTTTCCTATATTATTAGTTCACCAAACAAGCTGTACCAAGGCAGATGGAGTGATATACAGATCTAATTTCTTGACTGGCTTTTTCATATTGACAGCAGCAATTAACAGTTAATTACCAATTATGTCAAAGTCCTTGGTTAAACAGTACAGGTGTTTTAGCTGCATGATTTAAGGCTTAGTTTCCCGAGTGC
The DNA here is from genome assembly GCF_019279795.1 of Protopterus annectens. NCBI lineage: Eukaryota > Metazoa > Chordata > Ceratodontiformes > Protopteridae > Protopterus > Protopterus annectens. The sequence continues at coordinate 399,868,760 of NC_056743.1, read as the reverse complement.
AACTTTTGATAGAAATGTTTGAGTTTAGACCAAGGTGGTGGCAGTGGGCATCCAGCCTGATCTGCTAGCTTAACTCCATTTTTTTTAAGCATGGCATTTTTGTTTCCTTCAAGTGGACCCACAGCCGATTGCCCTGGATGTGGAAGTAGAAACCTCCATGGTTTCATGGCAGTGCTTGGCTAGTGACAGTTCAGATTCCCAGACCAATCTTTGTCCTTTCTTTTAGGGAAAGATCCTGTGAGCCTTGGGGACTCCTGGTATAATTGTAAAGGTAGAAGATGGTAGAGTCTTCTATAACCATAACTAGCCCTCAGACACATGTTCAAGAAGGGCAGCCTTCCTGCCTGCAGTCTGATTGTGCTACCAGCAGAAGCAGGGATTCTGAGTACCGTAGCCTGCACACCAGAATGTTCATGGACATCAGTGACTTCCTTTAACCCTGAGGATGCCCTCCTACTGGCCATCCAAAAGCAGCAGTGACCCAACACAATACTTCAGGAAGAACGGCCAATAAAGGTAAGAAAACAGGTCTTAAGGGGAACTGAGACACTCCCCTTGTTCAGAAAAAGGATGCAGATAAGTAACGTGCTGCACTGGCAGTAAATCATCCCTGAAACACCACTATTAACTCCTTGACTCACAGCAAAAGAATACCAGAACTGCCTTAGAGCTGGCAGAGTCAGTCTGACTGGACTTCAGGTCACCTTTTGCATTTTGAACTATGGGTTGTGACAATGTCTTTACTTTGGTCTGCATACTCATGAGCCGTTAGTTACATTTACCACGGGGGTCAGCTGTGTCACAAACCTGCTGTTGCTCATTTATGACCTTTACAAAGATGTTAGATGCATTTTAGCATGGCTGGCTCTCTTGATGTCATGGATTAGTCTGGGGATGGTCCTCCTGAAGCTTGCAAAGTTATATTATACAGCAGACAGTGTGGTCATATAATGCTTTACAATAGCATATATGTTGATTGGGACATAAAATCCAAACAGGGAGGCTTTAATTTATGCTACTATTAGAACTAAACTCAAGACCTTTACCACTTAAAATGCTGAACCAGCTGTGTATTTTGTAAACACGAAGAACTGCTCTACACATACGAAATCACTTGCATATGTTTTTGAATGGGGCACTAGTTTTGAAGAGGGGGACTGCTTACCTGTTCTTATAATTGTTCCATTGCTTGTGTGATCATGTTTGGCAGGCAGAATTTCAGGTCTGACTGGTCTTAAAATGAGGAGTAGTGGAAGACAGTGTCAGCAGGTAGAATTGTCATGGCAACAGGTTCTCCAGATTCTCATCTAGAGTATCTTCTTTTTGGAATTTACATGTCTTCCCTGTGTTCAACAAAGGTTTTCTCCAGATGCTTCAGTTTCATTCAACATTTCTAAGACAAGCACTAGGTGGATTGGGCACTAAATTGACCATAGGGGTGTGTGTGTGTGAGTGAGTGCATGTGTGTGTTATGCAAAAACAAGCATAGGAAGCAACAGTTCTAGGGGGTTTGGACAAATGGTAGAATATCCTGCTTCGCTAAATGGTTGGCAGAGTGCTAACATACCATCCAGATTTCCTGTTTGAGAAGTGATGAACAAGCCCCCCCCCCACGCAAAAGCATATCTGATTGATACTGTTAACAAGCAGCTATGTATTCTGTTTGGTAAAATGCTCACTTAATGGTGCGCAGTAGTTTATTACTTCACTACGTTTTATACAGTATATCCTAAAATTAACAACTGTTTTAGTAATATTGAAACCTATGTTACTCTAGGTATACAATTTTAAAACCATTCTTTAGCAAACTGGTGCAGTAATTTATTTAATGGCAATTGACAGGAGGGACAGGAATTGTTTTAACACCCTTACTCGCTCTTACATTAAAAGAAAACAAACCATATTTTTTTTTCTAAAAACACACATTATACATGCTTTCTTTTTTTAGAACAGCTATCTTTCAGTCCAGCATTACATGACTTGCTCAGTTCCTGCCTTTCCTTAAATTTATTTTATTTATTTATTTCCAGTTTGATTACCGGGAAAGTCCACTGGGTCAACACAGCCCATTTTCAGTGGAGGCCCGGGGAGAAAAGCTCCGAGAATGCATTAAAAAAACAGTTTACATACAGGATTTAAAAAAAAAATCTCACTTCTCCTCCTGAACATTATTCTACATGCACTGTTCCCACAAATCCCATTAATTTGGTTGTAATTTGCTCCTTCCCCTTTTTAAAGATCACTCTTCCAGTTCTTTTACAATACTCAATACTTCAAATAAAGTTGGTTTAGATTTTGATTTTCTAGTAATTAATTTTTGGAGACCCAGCAGAATTAAGCTTAAGGCCTTACTATATCTAGGCAATTCAGATCCTGTATCCCAGCTCAGAAGAATAATTTCCTTAGTTACAAGCCAATTTCTGACACAGTACACTCTAGGGATTTTATTTTAAATCTGCCAACTTACTACACACCCAAAAACATGTTCCCAGTTACCTCTTTCTTCTTTATTACACCTCCAACAGTTGCCATCTACAGTAGGAATAATTGTTTAAAATATGCTTTGGATATAAAAATACATATGCAAATACTTCCAAGCAAAAATGATAAGCCTTCTGGGCTTTGTTGCATAATTGGGATCCATACATGTGTCCTTTTCATTGTTCCCTTGTAAACTGCTTTTCCAGTCTCTCTTCCCAATCCTTTCTAAACTCCCAGATTCTTCCTTAAAGTTATCACACAGTATTTGTCCTACTAACTATCCTTTTTTAACAGCAGCTCCTTTTCTACATTTGAATAAAAACTCAACCAGAGCAGGGCATTCATTTAGGATTCCCACATCCTTTTCTCTTTGTCTATACTCCGATATCAATCCCTGGGAAGGGAGGCAGTCTCTAACCTGCAGTTAAAATTTCTTCGTTGCCGCATCCAATACATTTCCCTCTCTAGTTATTTGTTCCCAATACCTTGGTTCCTTTGTCATTTTTCTCCAATACATTTCAGCCTCTCTTGCCCATTTTCTGTACCCCTACTTGCATTCATCCCTATTGGTAAAATCTCCTCTCTCCATTCCCTTGCTAGCTTACTTCTTAGAGTACTTTCTGTAACTATATGGATATAATTTTCTGTATGGTTATTATTCTCCTTAAGGATATGCATCCATGACACCACTCTACCCTTATTTCTTGAAGTAGCCCCATCCCCTGCTTCATCATCTCTTTCCACTTTGAACAATAACCTTCTGCTTGTGCTATGTATTTGAGCCTTAAATGTGTAACTCTAAAATATCCTTTCAAATCAAGTAATCCTAAACCACCTTGTTCCATTGGGATCATCAACTTATCCCACTTAACTCTTGCATGTGTTCCCTCCCAGAAAAATTCCTTTAACTCTATATTAATCACTGTCTGCAAGTTCTCCTCTGGTTGATAAAAATACACCTGACCTGTAGATAAAACTAAAGGAAATAAAACTATTTTCACTACTTTCTACCTTATTATTTATAAACAAGAGCTGTCAGTTTCTCAGATTTTATATTATCTTTTAGTCTCTTTCCACAGGTCTTTAGCTGCCTTTTTATTTTTAATCCATACTTCTAAGTACTTCATCTTATATCAGTTTTTGAGAGACTACATCTATATATATGGCTATAGTCTTTATTTTATCTTCATTAATTTTATACCTTGAAAAGACACCAAGCTGTCTTAAAATGTTCCACAACACAAAGAGGTCCTTTTCTGCAGAATATACCATCTGCAAATAAAGTCAGCATTTTTTGATTACCATATCAATTATATCCTTATCTTCTTTGCCAACAGCTCTAAATATAAAGTAAATAAAGAAGAAAAGGGACATCCCTGGCTGGTTTCTCTATTCAAACACAACTTAGAAAGGATCCCTTACACTTTAACTCTTGTACCTAATTGTTCATTTAGCCTCTTAATTAAACTTATTATTGTATCAGGGAATGCAAATGCTTCCACTGCCCTACTGATAAAATCTCTACTTACTCTAACAAATGCTTTCTCTGCATCAAGACCCACCACCAACAGTATTTTCTTACATTCTGCTTTCCTCTGGAGAGGTTCTATTAATGTTTTCAAATGTTTGCCTCACCTCCACAAAACCACACAGATCCATATCAATTCTGGCAATACCTTTGCCATTCTTTTAGCTAATATACACAAACAGTTTATAATCAATAATCGTGGTTTAAAATTGAAATGGGTCAATATGAAGCTGGGTCTGATGGATCTGTACCCTTTTTGGGTACTATAGCCATCCCAGCTTTCTTCCAAGATGTTGGTGCTTCCCCTTATTTAAAATACTATTAAACAAAATCTTTCAGATCTTTATCACTTTCTTCCCTCCTAATTTCCACAGGAGTACCATGTGAGCTTGGAGACTTTCCTGAAAACTGATTAAACATCACTGTTTTATCTTACCTCCTCCTATATTAACTATTAGTTGTTGAGCTTCAGTTTCCTTTAATCTTGGCATAATTAAGTCTTCCATAAATATTTCAATTTGTGCTCTTTCTTGGTTTTCATATTCCCCAGTCTTACACCAATTTTCATAATTTTTTTTCAAATCTCTCTAATACCACTAAGGATCTTCATTTATTTTTCTTGTCATATTTTCCCTAAGCTTTAAGCTTAGCAACAACCATTTCTACTTTTTTTTCCCCAACTCGTTTTGTGCTCTAGAGCTATTATCAAAACAACAAGTTATGTACTCACCATAACGTTCGATGTATGTAGTCCATCTCGCCTCACATTCTTACCCGTGGGTTCGGAGCTGAATATCGGCTCTGACTCGGACAATTTTTTCTAGCTCGAAGTCTTTCATTGGATGGGCTAAGCAGGTATCTCATGGTGCACTGCTCCATATCCCCAGATCTAGTTTGCTGCAAAACTCATTTGTACCCCATGCACACATCACATCCAGTTAAAGAATAAGCCAAACAATGGAACTCTGAAAATAAACAACCTAACCTCCAAATCCTCCAGGAAGGGGGAAGGTAAGTAAGAATGTTCGGCGAGATGGACTACATACATCGAACGTTATGGTGAGTACATAACTTCTTGATGTTATGTAGTCCTATCTCGCCTACATTCTTACCCGTGGGACAGCATCCCTAGCACCTACATCCTGGGTGGCTCATAGGAAAATACTCCTGAGAACTGTGGAGCCAAAGGATGACCTGCCCCTGGAAACCACATCCAATTTGTAATGAGAAACAAATGTGTGAGGAGAAGCCCAAGTAGCTGCAGCACATATATCATCCATTAACAATCTGGCTTGATAGGCCATAGATGTAGAGATGGCCCTGGTAGAGTGAGCCTTGAACGGAAATGACAGATCTTTACCTCCTGCTTGGTAGACTAGAGAGATACAACTAGATATCCATTTAGATAAGGTGACCTTGGAGACCGGGGACCCAATTCTGTTTTCTGAAAAGGAAACAAAAAGTTGATCAGACTTCCGGATATCTTTTGTTCGGTGCAGATAGAAGCGTAATTGTCTGTGTACATCCAACTGATCTAAATTCTGCCTTGTTCGAAAAGTGAGGAAAGAACACAGGCAACTCAATGGATTGATTAAGATTAGACACGGAAGCCACCTTTGGAAGGAATGAAGGGTTTGGTCTAAGAGAGACTCTGTCCTTATGGAAGATTAAGTATGGAGGTTTGATGGAGAGGGCTTGAATTTCTGAAACTCGCCTTGCTGATGTGATTGCTGTTAAGAAGGCTGTTTTCCAGGTCAAGAATTTCAATTCGCAGGTAGCTGCAGGCTCGAAAGGTGGTAAAGTAAGGGCTTGTAGAACAAAATTGAGATCCCAGGGCATGATTGGTTCGGACACCGGTGGACGGAGCAACAGAGTACCCTTCAGGAATGCTTTGCATAGTCTATGAGCCATGAGACTAGGCTCATTCGCTACATGAAAATTAGAGATCGCTGCCAATTGAACTTTGATGGTAGCTGATGCGGAACCCTGATGGAAAAGCATAGACAAAAACTCCAAGACTGAAGCGATTGGAGCTGTGTAAGGATCAATGCCTCGGGTATGTGTCCAGATGGAAAACCTCTTCCATTTACTAGAATAAATATTTCTAGTGGATGGTTTATGAGAGGACAATAATATATGAACCACTTCTGGTGAGAAATTATGAAGCCTAACTAACGATGGAAGTGGAGTAGCCAGGCTGTCAGCCGGAGGGTCATCAGGGAGGAGTGGAACTGTCCCGACGTGTCAGTAAATCTGGTTGATAAAGCAGACCGGGGGGCCAATCGTGAACCAGAGCGTCCCTGGGTGACTCCCCCTGTGGGAGGGGTCAGTGTGAAGTAGTCGCTGCATTTTGCATTTAGGGGGCTTGCAAAAAGGTCGCAGCAAGGCTGACCCCATCTGCTGAAGATTCGCTCTGCAACCAGGTGATTCAGGGACCACTCTTAAGGCATCAGAATAGCTCTGCTTAGCCTGTCCGCAATCACGTTGGACTTCCCCGGAATGTGCGTTGCCACCAGAAACCATTAGGAAGTTACTGCTCAATGCCACACTCACATGGTCTCTCTGCACAGAGGGTAAGACCTGGTTCCACCTTGCTTGTTTAGATACCACACTACTGACATGTTGTCCGAGTGTATCACAATCGTCCCTAGAGGTAGAACACTTTGAAGTGCCTGCAACGCAAGTAGCACTGCTCTCATCTCTAAGACGTTTATATGCAGATGTATCTCATGTTCTTGCCACGTGCCTTGGACTGGCCTGCCAAGATAGTGCCCCCCCCACCCCATCTGGGAGGCGTCTGTGGTCACCGTGGCAACCGGAATGGGTGGGACGAATGGGCTTCCCCCGTCCAAATTGTTGGTGGAAAGTCAACAACCGAGGTTCTGCTTGCATCTGTCCGTGAGCAAAATGGGGTGAGAAAGTGGGCATCTCTAGAGGGACCATTGAACAAAGAGGAGCCATTGGAGAATTCTCATATGCAATCTTGCTAGAGGGACCAACATAATTGTCGCTGCCATGGTCCCTAGGAGCTGGAGAACGCATCTTGCCTTTGCTTTCCTCAGGGTCTTCAGCATGTGTATCTGTTGTTGTAAGACTCTGATCCTCTCCTGCAGTAAGAATGCTCACATTCGAATGGTGTCTAATTCTGCTCCTATAAAGGTGACACGCTGCGAGGGCAATAAAGCAGATTTTTCCCAATTTATTGTTATACTCAACTGAAGACAGAGTAATGGTAGTGTCTCTGGTTTGAGCTAGTTGATGCCTGGTGGGGACGGTAAGGAGCCAGTCGTCCAGATACGGAAACACTTGGAATCCCTGACGTCTCAAGTGAGCCATCACCACCACCATACACTTGTTGAACACCCTGGGGGCTGTGGTGAGACCAAAGGGCAGGGCTCGAACCTGGAAATGACTGGCTCCCAGCCAGAAGCGTAGGTGACTTCTGGATGCCCTGTCCATCTTTACATGGTTCATAGGTTCATACTAGGCTATCTGCTCTGGGGCAATTATAAGCCTAGCCCGATTCTGTATGGCTTACGCCACCCCTTGATTTGAGTATACTGTGCCCTTTTTAAGGTTTAGTTTACTGTGCCTCTGTCTAATAGTGACACGGGAGTAATCCCTGGGACAAACCTATGATTCCCCCATCCACCTATCGAGATTCTTCTTGAAGAGATTCAGTGAGGTGCTCTGCCTCACATGAACTGGAATTCTATTCCAGAGTGAAGGGAGCCTCTGGGTTATGAACCTGTCCCTCCAGCAAGTTCTATTTATTTCTGTGCTGAGGTTCAAGTCCCTCGAGCATGTGGCTCTAAGGGTATTTAGATTTACTGAGGTGGAGCATGTCCATTAATTCTGGATTTGACATAGCTTTATATGTCAGGCATAGATCGCATCGAAGTAGGCGGTATGCAACTGAGTAGAGCTGGAGTTTTTTTAACCGAGCAGCATATGGCATCTGTTTGAGACCCTTGATCCTCTTGGTGAGATACTTTTGGGGTCTTTCTAATTGCTGCAGGTGTCGGGTAAGGTACATCCCAAAAGGGGCATTGTATTCTATGATGGGCCTGATGATGGATGAATAAAGGGGCATGATTACCTCTCTTGATCTAGATGTGAAACCCTTCATGATGAGGTGGGCTATGTAGAAGGTCTTTCTAACCACTTTGGCAATGTGGTTTTCAAAGGAGAGATTGCTATCAACTTGGGTCCCCAGGTCCCTAAACTTTCTCTGTACTTAATGGGTTTCCACCTATGTGGTAATTTGTGGGCACATTGTTTTTGCCAAAGGGTATGACTATACATTTTTTGGCATTTAGCTTTAAACCATGGCACTGTCACCAGTTATCTGTCTCTGTGAGACCTTTTTGAAGGATGTTTGTGTCAGCTGGAGAGTCGATTATGGCGCCCAGTTTGCAGTCGTCTGCGAACTTGGTGAGCCATAGTCCTCCCACATTTGCCTGTACCTCGGAAAAGTATATACCGAACAAGAGTGGTCCCAGGACAGAACCCTGTGGGACGCCACTTGTGACCGGTTTCGAGTCTGACATGGCTCCAGCAACTCTCACTCTGTGGGTTCTGTCTTTGAGCCAGTTTGCGACCCATCTTGTGACATAGGGGTTTATATTTAAGCTGGATAGCTTATCTATGATACCCGAGTGGGGTATTGTGTCAAATGCCTTTGCAAGGTCCAGATAGGCTGTGTGGACTACCTTCCCTTCATCTATGGCTCTGGTGACTGTTTTGAAGAAGTCATCCAGGTTCAAAAGGCAGGATCTGCCCTTGACAAAGCCGAACTGGGTAGGATTTAGTGACTGTAGGTCCCCAATGTATTTGTTTATGAGCTCCACGATGATCCTCTCCATAGCCTTGCAGACTAAGCTAGTCAGGCTTATGGGGCGATAGTTTCCAGGGTCCGTAGAGGCTCCACCTTTGTGGAGTGGGACCACTGTTGCTGTATGCCATTCTGTGGGCACATATATCCTGTAGTGAGGCTGAGATTGTATAGCTGTTTTATTTGAGGGATTAGTTCCTCGGAGTTCATGTAGGATGCAACCTGGGATGCCATCTGGTCCCATGGAAGCAGTGTTTTTTTGCTTTGGAGAGGGCAGCCTTCACCTGAGCATCAGAGATGTTTGGGAGGCAGCCCTCTGCTGGGATAGATACTTGCTCTTTTGGGGGGGGGGTGGAGAAGTTTGCACTGAACCTGTCTGCCAGGATATTGGCGATGTCTGTGGGTTCAGTGTATTTTTTGTCATTTAAAATCAACTTAGAACAAGTCTGGGAGTTGCATCCCAGGTTCCTAACATAACTGAAAAAAGCCTTATGATTGTCTTTGGTGTCCTGTGCAATTTTTCTCTCGAAGCTGGCCTTGGAGGATTTTATGAGGGATCATCATTTTTTGCTAGTACTGATCAGAGATGCCTTCCCTATTAGGGATTTTGCTCTATCATGTAGTAGCTTCCTCCTTCTGTTGTACAGTTTATTTATGGCAGGGGTCCACCAGACTGGACGTCTGCCTTTGGATTATTGGGTCTTGGTTTTGTTTGGGATAGCATGATCCATGCATTCCTGGAGATGTCCGTAGAATGCGTTTATATAGGATTCTGTAGTTTGGGCGGTAGTTTCCACTGGCCCTGGGGCCTTGAAGGATTCCACTTCGGTTTTGAGAAGTGAGAAGTTCGCTTTTGAGAAGTTTCTCACTGTGGTTTTCTGGGCTGGGGGTGGGGTCGGGATGTGGACATCCAGTGAAATTAATTTATGGTCTGATCTTACCAATGAGGGATATACTTCTGGTGTGGAGCATAGAGTCCCCATGTTGGTAATGATCAGGTCTAGTATGTTGCCCCCTCTTGTGGGAGCGGTGACTAGCTGTTCCATATCATTTGAGTTTATAATTTCCAGGAACCTTTGGGCTAAGGTGCTGGGGCTTGAGTAGTGCTCCCAGTCAATGTTTGGGTAGTTGAAGTCACCCAATATAATGGTGTTCGGAGAGATCTTCATGTTCTCCAATGTTTTCAGGAAAGCCGAGTGGGATTCCTGACTTTGAGAGGGTGGTCTGTAGGATGCTATAAACTGAAAAGCAGTCTTGCCCACTGTTAGTTGCACATGGATGGTCTCCGATACTTTGTGCAATGCCACTAACCTGGAGGTGTGGATATCCTTGATAAATATGGAAACTCCCCCCCTTTTGTGGTTCGGTCTGGGTTTTGGAGCCGAAAAGCATGATATGAGGTATAGCCTGGTAGTGCTGGGGTGCTCTCTGGAGCCTTGAACCAGGTTTCTGTCACTGCACAGATATCAATGTTCTCCATACTGAGGAGAGCTTCAAGTGCGTGCATCTTGAGGTTAAGACTTCTGGCGTTAAGCAGCATTACCCTTAGTTTCTTGTTCCTTGTGCTGTCTATGGGGGTGGGTTTGACTTTTGAGCCTTGTCTAAAAAAGGCACTATGGGGGTGGCAAGAGCCTTTGCCAATATCCGAAAGCCCAGTGGTGACAGGTGCAAGCCGTCCCTAGCGAAGCAACGTGGCTTGTCGAGTATGTCATCCCAGGCTGACGGACACTGGATCCCCTTTGAATGACACCAACATTTTAGCCAATTGTTAAAATCGATCATTTTGTCTTTGTACTGTGGCATCATTCTAGGTGAGGGTAAGATGCTGCTCAAGGTCAGGGTCATACCAGCCTGGGCTACATGATCAGAGAGCTCCTTTATGTCTCTTTTCATGTAGTCCAGGGAGGTACGTCTCAGGTCATTCACACCAGCATGTACAATGACTGAGTCATATTTGTATTTGCTCCTTGAGGTCGATGGAGCACATCCATACCTCCTCTCCCAACAATGGGAGAATCGACTGTAGCGTGACCATACGGAACTTGGACTTGTGTACATAATGGTTCAGTTGGCTGAGATCTAATATGGGTATCAGGTCCCCTGTTCTTTTCAGCACCAAAAAGAATCTTGAGCAAGTCCCTAATCCGATTTGGTCTGAGGGGACATGCTGGATGGCCCTTCTTCTAGCAGCTTTGAGACCTCTGAGGCCGCTTGATCCCTTTTGACTGGGTGGAATGTCTGGGATTTTTCTGATTGGAGGAGGGTGTGATGTAAACGGAATGAGGTAACCTCCGGAAATTATCTGTAATACCCATTGGTCCTGGGTGATGCTTTCCCAGGCTTCCGGATATAACAAAATTCGACCCCCAACTGGCTCCGGATAAGCACAGCTGGGCACTCCCTCAGGAATGAGAGTAGGGACAGCCACGAAAGGAATCGCAGTCTCCCTCTGCCTCTGGGATGGCATCTCCCTGAATAACCTCCCCCTCCTCTGCCTCTGGAGGGGGGTTCACCCTGTGCGGCAGGAAAAAACCTCTGTGATTTCTTGAACCACATCCCCCCCCCCCCTGCTGGGCCTTGGGATAAGGCCTAGAAAGAAGGGAAAAATGGACCCCTAAAGGCAGACAGGGTCTTTCCCTCTTGCTCGCACCTGGTGAGGGTGTCTTTCACTTTGGTCCCAAACAAGGAGGAACCATCAAAGGGGGCGTCAGTGAAGGAAGACTTGAAGGCCTCCGCAAAGTAACACAGGCGCAGCCAAGCTTGCCTTCTGAGGGCGACTCCTGAGCTTGCTGCCCTGCCTGCTCCCTCGGCTGCATACGAAATGAGCCGCATGGATGAGTTGACAATGGAATTGAGGGTAGAGACCTGGGTGTTAACCGTTGAGCCACTACCTCAGGAACGTTACCTGCAAAAGTATCTCCTAACTCCTTGAGGAGATCTCTCTGGAGCCGAGTGAAATGGTACAGGTAATTCAGCGACCGTAAGGTAAAGGTTGCTGACGAGAGGGTATGCTTCCCGTACCAACCCATGGTCCTAGACTCCTTGTTAGGAGGATGGACGGATTAAGAAGACTCTGCTACTTCTTTCTGAGTGGGTGCCGCCGCCACCACCATGGCATCTACAGGGACTCCTTTAGACAAACTCTTTGCCCTGGGGGGCGGAAAGGAACTTGTTGGGATGCCTGGGCACGGGTTCTACGGAATCAGGGTTTTCCCACACTCTTTGACATATCAGATCAAGGAGCTTGTCGAAGGGTGGAGACACCCAGGAGGCGGAGGGCTGAGCACGAAAGGCCTTAAGGAATACTGACTCCTCCTCGGAGGGGGCTTTGGACGGCCAGTCACCTGTTTCAGTATCTCCAGGATATCTGAGAAGGAAACATCATCAGAGGATGACATGGGGGACCCCTCAGATTCCTCGAGGTCAACATCAGAGGTGAGGGACTCATCCTGGGAGTCTATGTGCTTCCTCTTGCAAGTCTTCTTTCTAGGGGGCTCCTCAGGCATGAACTCTGAGGGACCCTCAGAAAGTTGGGGACCACTCGTGGGGGTATCCCTAGGCCCTGGTGCTCTGCTGTCCATGGATGGGTGGTGATCAGATGCTCTCACCAGAGTGGTGGGGGAGAGAGTGACCGACCCGCCTGATGTAGCTGACGATCTGGCCAGCGTGGTCCGCATAGCTTCGAAGGCAGGCCCCCCCCCGAATCCGAGGAGCGACTGGCCTCCGAGGCCATGACAGGGGTTGGAGTTCGAGTCGAGGCACTGAGAGGGAGGCTCGGGACTGAAATAAGCCCCGAGACATCCCCCTCGGGCCCGACCGAAGAATCCCGAGTCCCGATCCTCAAGGAAGGAGCCAACGGGGTCAGAGCCGATGCCGGTACCGATGGAGCCAAAGGGGCCATCGGAGCCGGCTTAGTAACATCGCACGGTGCAGAACACTCCGGCTCCGAAGACAGAGATGCGCTCGGAGGAGGAATGATCGAAGACAGGGTCGGGACTGGTTCCGGAGCCGAAAATAATTTTGCCAAAACCGGTGACTGGAGGAGCCTCTGAACCACCCTATCAACATCCACATCCGAAAGGGTCCTGGAGGATTTGGAAGACAGGGAGGGAGATTGAGATCTTCTCTCAGGAGAAACTGGTCTGATACTGGGCGATTGGCTCCTAAGAGGTTCCAATAAAATTGGGAGCCGACGCCGGTCCTGTCAACACCGACACCTCCTGCGACCCCGAGGACAGTGGAGCCAAGGAGGTCGATGCAGTTTTTTGAGATTTTCTCCGGAGGCTCCGATGAAGCTGACGGAGCCGGAGATCTCTTTTTTGACTTGCCAGATTTAGATTTTCCACTGGGAGACGAATCCATAGCCTCTTCAAAAGAGGGTTTCAAGAGTCCCTTTAAAATTAGCTTCTTCTTTCTCTCTTGGAGAACTCTAGGACTGAACGCATGACAAAAACTGCAGGACTCCTTCAGATGAATGGCTCCCAGGCAATAAACACAAATGGAATGCCCATCGGTGATGGACATTTTATACCCACATTTGGAGCACTTTTTGAAACCCGAAGGTTTGTGTTCCTTGGGATCTTTGGACATCTTACTATTCACACCAAAAGACAAAACACAAGTCTGAGAAGAACTAACAGGCGCTCACACCACAAAACGCGGGAACGAACACTGAAGAGTGACCAAACACACACACTACAGAACAAGTACCAACCTCTCAACAAAAGGGGGTGATGACCACGAGGAAAGGGGATGGCCCAAACCTCTAACTTAAACGGTCTAGACTGTACACACAAAGAGGGCAAGAAGAGGAGGACTCGGCCCTCTAACTGAAACGGGCCTAGCCTGAGGGAACAAGTCAGCGGGATACCTCACGAACAATCACACGTCAACAACACTTTAGACAAATAGCTTTGAATATGAGCCAAAAAACTTTTCTTAAGACAAGAAAAAAAGGTACTTGGCCACAGCCAAGCGAGACCACGTCCGAGCTACACGAGCGGCAAACGAGATCTGGGGATATGGAGCAGTGCACCATGGGATACCTGCTTAGCCCAGCCAATGAAAGACTTCGAGCTAGAAATAACTGGCTGAGTCGGAGACGATATTCGGCTCCGAACCCACGGGTAAGAATGTAGGCGAGATAGGACTACATAACATCAATAGTTGCTTAAAAACAATCTTTTTTTCCCCAAAAGCCTTTTTATTGGTTTTAAAGGCAAGCAGCAGCTAATCTTGACAAAGCTAATAGTCCAACAAATGCTAAAACAAACAAATTAATGGTATAGCACACATTAAGATGAGTACATTTTTCATATCTGAGTTTTATAAACATTTTGAATATTAAATATATAAAATGGTATTTCTGTTATTTAATTTCATAAGTGCTAATATTATAACGGCAACCTTTCTAAACTAGTACATATTATCTAAATACTCCCTAATTTTCTCTTTAGTACTCTGCAGTTGCTCTTTCTCTTGTTCTGTGACATTCTGATTACTCTACAATACTGTCGGCTCCTCTAAATAATTCTTATTACTTTTCATATATCTCTTTCTCTTATTTATTCCCTACTTTTCAACTCCATTTTAATTTGAGCCCACTCACTAGTTACCCTTCTGAAGGGATTTATATTTCCCCTAACACTCAATTTTCATTACCCATTCCTTAAATTCCTCTCTTTTTAAGAGGTAGGTGGGAAAACACCAGTCTCTCACTGCTACTTCATTACCCTGCAATTTTATCTTCAGTTTTATCGATGCATGATCTGAAATAGTTATTGGATGTATGTCGAAGCTTTCAATTAAAAGCACATGTTCCTGTGAAATATAATTTCTGTCCTGTCTAGCCCAATTATTGTACCTTGGGGAAGAATATGTAAATTATGAGTTCTTGCTAAATTTTATCTGCGTTTCTACTACTGAATTCACATCTTCCATAACAAATATTTTCATAAATATCTTCAGAAATCTACCCTCTGTTGTTATATCTTTCCTTCTATATCCCTCTGATACTTCCTCACGATTACATATCAAGTTCCAGTGCCCACCAATAAGTAATATCCCCTGTTGAAAGTTGACTATGAACCCCTTAACAGTTTTTGGTGGAATACAATATATGCCAGCATAATTCTCCTATCTTGCCAACATTCCAGTAGAACACGAATGTTAGCAACAAATACAGAATTGGAACAAACTCCAGTTAGGCATTATACAATCAAATTCTTTGAACATTTTAAATCCCAAGTAGATTCTTGGCTTGGGGACAGCATCTTTAGCACCTCATCCTTATAAAATATGGCTACTAGTGACCCCACATGAGATCACTAGTCTTAGATATACAATGAAACGTGGACATATTTGTGGCACTTATTTAGCTTGGAGGCATCCATTGAGTAGGCAGCTGGACCATGTCCAAGTGAGGTTACATTCTACCTACGGTCCAACATTTTTTCTGGTCACTTTTTTTTGGGGAACCACCAACGACCAGCAAAAACGATAGTGAACACAATATAATAAAGATTACTTTATTGTTGCTCCAAAACCATATTCCAGACCAGTTTCGGCTATTCAGCCTTTGTCAATGGATATAAAAAGATTTTTTGGTGTATAATAAAACAGCCTATATTTATAGTGATCTCTTGAAACAGTGGTATAGCCCAACCTAGTGGATGGAGTATCCAAATACATGTCTCACCTAAAGAGCAAAGCATTCACCCAGTAACATATGATACCAAAAAATGTTAAATAATAGAAAATATCATATTTTCAAGGATTACAAAGAAGAGTTTTGTAAAAATCCTTTGTGCATACAGGCCCCATGGTGAAAAGCCAGGGGTATACTTTAAGTATTTATAAATAAGCATACATTAGTCTTCATATATAACCAAAAATGTGAATCTGACTACACCTTGTATATAGTGTAAAAAATAACAATATATCAATTCCTGTATAAATTAAAATGAATTTTACTGATCATATATCATATTAATGAATAAAGTTTCAAAAATAAGCTATCATTATCGGCTATTAATTATGGTTATAATGATTTTCAATAGTTTCCTTATGAATGATGCCTATATTATAATTATTATAATACATTGCCATATATTTCAAAACAACATGACAGGTATAAAAATGCAAAACTGTGTATGTATATATATCCTACACATGTGGATATGTAAAGAATTCGTAACATACCTTTAGTCAAATGCTAATACATAAGTGTGGTTAACCTAACCGCCATTATAATATTCACACTGATTTTTGATCTATATGTATATATGATTTTGCCATGATCATGGAACCCCCAGACACTATATAAAACTCAAAGATGGTCATTCAGACCTGGCGGAAATAAACATCCAAGGTTGGTAATCCAATATTGTTCCTTGTGGTTTAGAATGGTGTGCCAACCTTGTTGGTTGTTCCTGTCCCCCTGAATTTTGTCAATGATCATGAACATGAAATGAGCATTGGAATGTTGTATCGTACGTCTGTATAAAGCATTTGTTTCTTTTTTGTTCTTAATGTCACTTCGGTGTTCTGTCATCCTTATTCTAAGGGATCTTGATGTTTGACCAACATAGAAGGCTTTACTTTGGCAGGTGGCTAAGTAGATGATCCATGTGCTACTCAAGTTCTTTGAGTGTACTAACTTGTAGGCAGGAGCAACAATGGCCACATGGAAACGTACCAATTAGTTTGTCTCCAATAATAGTGGTCTGGTGATATACCGCTCCTCCCCCTTCTCTATGTTTGTAATGTGAAAAAAGCCCTCCCAGGTTCTTTCCTCGTCTGAATGACATCTGACACTGAGGGCCTAATAGTGTTCTTAAACTATCATTAGCCAAAAGAATGTTCCAGTTTGAGTTCAATATATCCCTGACTATTTGTTGATTCCTGCCATATGTAGTCACAAATCTCAAAACAGAATCTTGATTGGCATGCCCTGATTTTTTTGTATTGTAACAAAGTCATTCTGTCTATGGTATTGCTCCATGAACTAGCTTGATGTATATCCATGTCTCTATATCCCCTATCTTGAAATCTATGGTATAAATCTTGTCTGGCATGTTCAAATTCCTCCTGAGATGAACAAATGCGTCTGATGCGCATAAATTGAGATTTAGGGATGTTGCGGATGGTGTGGTTCGGATGCATACTGGATGCATGTAACAATGTGTTGTATTGTGGGTATTTTCTAAATGTTTTAGTGCTTAAGGTGTCATCTTTGTTACGGTAAACAGTAACATCCAAAAAATCAATAGTACTAATGTTACATGTAACCGTAAACTGAATACCCCAAATATTACCATTCAGGTAATCAATAAATTCCTGTAAATATGTTTCATCCGCCTTCCACACCATCCAGCAATCATCCAAATACTGTTGCCAGATATCGATTTCAACCATGTATATGTTGTGTGATGTATCATATATCATACATTCTTCAAAATAGGCCATGAACAAATCCACATAAATGGGTGCAAAAGAAGCTCCCATTGCTGTTCCTTGTAACTGCCAAAAGCATTCTCCATGAAAATAAAAAACATTTTTATTTAATACATGTTCTGCCATACAGAGAAGTAAGGTATTGAAACCGGGAAGATACAGATTTGTTCTCTCAAGCCAATATTGCAGGGATTGTAATCCTGCCCAGTGTGGGATGCTCGTATATAAAGATTTAACATCCAACGTACACAATAGCCAGCCTGGTTCTAGCTGTGTGTCCTCTATAATTTGTAAGAAGTGCGTTGTGTCCTGTAATCGGGCCCTAACCGATGTCAGTAGGGGTTTGAGATACTGTGTTAAAAATGCTGATAATGGTTCAGTCAAGGACCCAATCCCTGACACAATGGGTCTACCTGGAGGTTTTGAAATAGACTTATGAATTTTTGGAAGAAGATACAGGATTTGTTTCTGTGGGTCCTTTACAGTGAGATGTTTAACTGTATTTTTTGTTATAATACCCTCATCCTCTGCTAGTTTTAGAAAAGAGTCTATTTCTTTTTTGAAGACCCCAGTCGGGTCGATGTACATTTGCATATAACACCTAGTATCTGCTAACTGTCTTTTCCCCTCATTGAGATATTCCCCAATGTTCATTACCACCACAGCACCTCCCTTGTCTGCAGGCAGAATGGCAATATTGCGGTTATGCCTTAATTCCTCCAAGGCCACCTTTTCCATGGGTGACATGTTCTGGCCCAGAATGTATGAATGATGGCTTATTTTTGAAAATATGATATTTTCTATTATTTAACATTTTTTGGTATCATATGTTACTGGGTGAATGCTTTACTCTTTAGGTGAGACATGTATTTGGATACTCCATCCACTAGGTTGGGCTATACCACTGTTTCAAGAGATCACTATAAATATAGGCTGTTTTATTATACACCAAAAAATCTTTTTGTATCCATTGACAAAGGCTGAATAGCCGAAACCAGTCTGGAATATGGTTTTGGAGCAACAATAAAGTAATCTTTATTATATTGTGTTCACTATCGTTTTTGCTGGTCGTTGGTGGTTTTACGTTGTTGGTTTGACCCTGCACGCCATCCTTGCGGAGCACTTTGTTTGCTGTTGGCGTTTTTGGCTTCGCTGGTGGTTCTCGATAGTGACGCATCATTTCTGTGCTAGACAGCGTCTTTTTGGAATCCTTTTGGAATCGTTTTAGTTGTTTTTTGACTTCGTGAAACAGTGGATGTTATTATTTTACTTATCAAGCATCAACCATATTGGATTGCTGTTTTGTTTAAACTGGATGGTGAATTAGCATTTCGACCAGGGAAGGATTACTTCGTGTGTGTTTTGGCTGACATGGGGATTGGTCTAGGGGTCTAAAGCGAATTACGGAAGTTAATTTCATCACTCAGTGACAGTCGTTTTGGAACTTTTCCGTGTATATTTTGGTTCCACGTCCCATTCACTGGACTCAATATATGGTGGACTACAGGCCTGTAAATTTAGGAACAACCAAAGGTACTGTGTTTATTGGCAAGATATGAACCTATTTTTTCAGCTTTATTTTATATAAATCATTTAGCAACATTTTGGGATTTTTTCACGTATACTTTGCTAGAGGTTGGCAGTATTGCTATCATATATGGTGGACTACAGGCTTGTGAATTCGAAAATAGTGAAAGGCATTTGGATTATCGTTGATGGACTGTAGTTTGTGGAAACATTACCATAAATATTGACTTCAACATTTGGGACTTATTGGATCTTTGAATGTACTAGCAAATGGGTGATTCTACACGCTGTATTTTTACAGACCCATTACATATGTAATTGAAATATTACAATTATAACAGCTATATGTTGTGACATGTTTGCTTAATATGGTGAGATATGTTGCATATCTATACAGTGTAATATTTTTAAACTATAACTAGAGGGTTCTAACTACAGCAGGTACTATGTATGTATACATTTTCAAACTGTTGACCCCATTGCTGGTTTGGATTATGTAACAATAGGAACAGATTTATAGGAGTACAGTATATTGTGTTTATTGAAATTTCAATTCAGTAATAACAGATAGTTGAAATCCTAACTAGGCACGCTATATTCACATTATTTTTGAGCAAAAACAACTATGTTTGTATATTACAGCTATTTAAATGTGTGCTAAGCCATCTCTTAGAGATTGCACTATTTTTCAACATTGAATTGGATCAGTTTGTCACATGTACTACCTGGATTAGCTATGTGTTGAACCTTATGGATGGGATCATATGCGCTGAGGTGTTTCAAGGGAAAAGTTGTCACATGTTGTTTGATGAATAATTGTATATTTGAGTATACTATTGAGCAGGAATACCAAGCTTACTCAGCATTGTATTATGAACATAACTTTTTAAAACATACATGTGCCATGAACAATGGAGACATACTGATGGAGAAATATATAGAAAAGTGTTGATGTGTACGGTTTATTCTAAAGGTTGTGTTCTTTGACCAAATATATCACAGTGTTAACTTTGGACAACATTTATTTATATTGTTATATATATTATTTACACCCAGGTTTTCAGTGCAGTTCCGGTTGAACTATTACCAATTTGGATACATTGTTTGAAACAGAACTGTTCTTAGTTGGTCAAAATATATATACACTTTTTTCAAAATGGATTTGGAGCAATTATTAACAGGATTATGTGCTGATCGGCATGATATTGGAGTGTTTGGTATGAAGAATATGTCAAGCAATAATCCGAGTGGCTCAAATATGAAGATTAGTAATGGCTGTGAAATTGCCTTCAACAAATTTAACAAGGATCTTAAAAACTTAAGAGCCAATATATGGCACCTCAGACTCTTTAACACATATATTAACAAGGATATTACACCAAGAGGATTAAGAGTAAAGTTACAGCCTTTGGTCAGTAAGTCGGAGGACAGGCTGACCAAAGAATGGAACCAAGCTCTTCAACAATCATCAATGATGTTTGTTAAGATCCTTGCTGCATATTATGAGAGAATGGTGGATATTTGTTTAATGGAAGTAAAAGCTTCATGTGAAGAGTGTAAGAAATATGAATCACAACCAACATATGCCACTTTTGTCAGTAAATTATCTAAAGATTTGGCTAATTTTGACCAACTAAGACAGGAAAATATGCAAGTTCAACAGGGACTGCACTGACTACCAAAGGGGTCGTCCTTTTGATACATCCAGAACTGTGAGATTTAATGATTTTGGTCAGAGGACACCAGGAACTAAACCTAAGAAAAGGCCAAGGTCGATACTGAAATCCTCTGATAAAACTCTAGTCAGCACTTCAGGGGAAGACTCATCATGCACAGACAATGACTGTAATAACGATCGAGAATCACCTAGAAGTAAAAAATCTAATGCCCAGTACCCTTTAGACATACAAACAAGCGACGAGGGGGTCGCAAGCACAAATATAGGAATAAGATCCAATTCCATGGAAGGACTGATACAAACTATGTTGAATTGACAGAATTTGGGTTTCATAATGTCTTGAACCTTTCATGTATTAAAGAACATGTATTAAACAAAAATGTTTTTTATTTTCATGGAGAATGCTTTTGGCAGTTACAAAGAACAGCAATGGGAGCTTCTTGTGCAGCCATTTATGCAGATTTGTTCATGGCCTATTTTGAAGAATGTATGATATATGATACATCGCACAACATATACATGGTTGAAATCGATATCTGGCGATGGTATTTGGATGTTTGCTGGATGGTGTGGAAGGTGGATGAAACATGTTTACAGGAATTTATTGATTACCTGAATGGTAATATTTGGAGTATTCAAGTTTACGGTTACATGTAACATTAGTACTATTGATTTTTTGGATGTTACTGTTTACCGTAACAAAGATGACACCTTAAGCACTAAAACGTTTAGAAAATACCCACAATACAACACATTGTTACATGCATCCAGTATGCATCCGAACCACACCATCCGCAACATCCCTAAATCTCAGTTTATGCGCATCAGACGCATTTGTTCATCTCAGGAGGAATTTGAACATGCCAGACAAGATTTATATCATAGATTTCAAGATAGGGGATATAGAGGCATGGATATACATCAAGCTAGTTCATGGAGCAATACCATAGACAGAAGGACTTTGTTACAATACAAAAAATCAGGGCATGCCAATCAAGATTCTATTTTGAGATTTGTGACTACATATGGCAGGAATCAACAAATAGTCAGGGATATACTGAAATCAAACTGGAACATTCTTTTGGCTAATGATAGTTTAAGAACACTATTAGGCCCTCAGTGTCAGATGTCATTCAGACGAGGAAAGAACCTGGGAGGGCTTTTTTCACATTACAAACATAGAGAAGGGGGAGGAGCGGTATATCACCAGACCACTATTATTGGAGACAAACTAATTGGTACGTTTCCATGTGGTCATTGTTGCTCCTGCCTACAAGTTAGTACACTCAAAGAATTTACCAGTGCTAACACTAATCGTGTATTTCAAATGAGGGTGTTTGGAAATTGCAGTAGCACATGGATCATCTACTTAGCCACCTGCCAATGTAAAGCCTTCTACGTTGGTCAAACATCAAGATCCCTTAGAATAAGGATGACAGAACACCGAAGTGACATTAAGAACAAAAAAGAAACAAATGCTTTATACAGACGTACGATACAACATTCCAATGCTCATTTCATGTTCATGATCATTGACAAAATTCAGGGGGACAGGAGCAACCAACAAGGTTGGCACACCATTCTAAACCACAAGGAACAATATTGGATTACCAACCTTGGATGTTTATTTCCACCAGGTCTGAATGACCATCTTTGAGTTTTATATAGTGTCTGGGGGTTCCATGATCATGGCAAAATCATATATACATATAGATCAAAAATCAGTGTGAATATTATAATGGCGGTTAGGTTAACCACACTTATGTATTAGCATTTGACTAAAGGTATGTTACGAATTCTTTACATATCCACATGTGTAGGATATATATACATACACAGTTTTGCATTTTTATACCTGTCATGTTGTTTTGAAATATATGGCAAGGTATTATAATAATTATAATATAGGCATCATTCATAAGGAAACTATTGAAAATCATTATAACCATAATTAATAGCCGATAATGATGGCTTATTTTTGAAACTTTATTCATTAATATGATATATGATCAGTAAAATTCATTTTAATTTATACAGGAATTGATATATTGTTATTATATACAATATATACAAGGTGTAGTCAGATTCACATTTTTGGTTATATATGAAGACTAATGTATGCTTATTTATAAATACTTAAAGTATAACCCTGGCTTTTCACCATGGGACCTGTATGCACAAAGGATTTTTACAAAACTCTTCTTTATAATCCTTGAAAATATGATATTTTCTATTTAACATTTTTTGGTATCATATGTTACTGGGTGAATGCTTTGCTCTTTAGGTGAGACATGTATTTGGATACTCCATCCACTAGGTTGGGCTATACCACTGTTTCAAGAGATCACTATAAATATAGGCTGTTTTATTATACACCAAAAAATCTTTTTGTATCCATTGACAAAGGCTGAATAGCCGAAACCGCTCTGGAATATGGTTTTGGAGCAACAATAAAGTAATCTTCATTATACTGTGTTCACTATCGTTTTTGCTGGTCGTTGGTGGTTTTACGTTGTTGGTTTGACCCTGCACGCCATCCTTGCGGAGCACTTTCTTTGCTCTTTTTTTGGGGGGACAGCTATACCAAGTAACAAAAGGCAGATATGGTAGGGGAAGAAAGAAAATGAGTTTATGATAAATATGACAGGGTCGTTTGTCTACCTCAAGAAAAGTGGACCTCACTTTCTACATTTGAAGGAGATACACCAAAATACCTGTAAAACTCGAAAAAAAAAAAAAATGGCTACTGCAGTAATGGCGAACCTATGACATGCGTTTCAAAGGTGACACATCACAACATTTTGAGTGACACACCAGTGTTCACCAACACAAGTTACCAAAGAAACTGAAAGAACAAAAATACAAGAAATATGTGGCCCTGCACTTAACACTCATATTCATTAATCGATGTTAATCAAATCAAATGCAATGTGTTCCATATTTTTTTCAGTTCAATTCAAAATTACTATTAAAGGTAGGGTAGTTTTTGGCGCACTATTTTAAGCCCAGTTATCAGAGCGCATATCATTTTTTGTATTGTAAGTCACTGATTTTTTTTCTTTTAATTTTACAACACATAGACATAGACATGATTGGACTATATTTTTTAAATAAATGAATATGTAAAGAATTCTTTCTCTTTTGTTCGGGGGTGGGAGTGACATGCCAACAAGTCAAGATAGGCATTTTCTGAATTTTTGACACGCTGAGCCCAAAAGGTTCACCATCACTGTTACTGAATGGCCAAGTTGTGCTTTGCACTAACAAGGCAGGCGAAGCAAAGTGATATTTCTCATTAGAAGGGGAATACAATTTGCACTTAATGGAAGAAAATGCATATGGGGAAATTAAGTATACAGCTTGTAAGGGGGAGGTGGGGGGAAGCAAAAGCTTACAGCAGTAAATCTACACATCCTATCTGGTACTAATGGCCTGAACCTTTTAAAAATGTTGCGGGAATGGGTCATTCTCCCGGGAAGGAATAGTGACTCGGGTGGATCACAGGATCATAAGAGGTTACTAGGCTAATGGACGCTAGAGCCCTTACAAGCCTAGCCAAATTTTACCCTTATTTTCACAATCAGCATCTATCACCCCTGTCCAAGAGGGACATGGGTGGAAGCCTTGGGGTGAATTTATGGTTACCCATTAAATCGTCCCGATTGCATTTGAAGAGGTGCTCTGCTTGACATGAAGCAGGAATCTGCTCCAAAGGTGTGGTGACCTCTGGGAGACAAATTTGTCCCTCCAGCAGGTTCTATTAATGTCACATACCAGGTTAAGGTCCTTAGAATGAGTAACCAGTGTACCATTTGACTTATGGATATTTAGCATTTCCAATAAAACAGGGTAACAGATTGCCTTATATGCAAGGCAGAGATTGCCTCTGAGTAGTCTGCATGAAACAGAACAAAGTGACAGTGATTTCAGACTATCCTCATACAACAGATGCTGAAGACCTTGAATTTTCCTTATGAGAAACCTTTGTGGCCTCTCCAGTTGCTGCAGGTGCTTAGAACACCAAAAGAGGCATTGTACTCAATTACTGGCCTGATGAGAGAAGAGGACTGGGAGGTTATAACCTCTTTTTTTTCTGGAGGCAATTACCTTACTTATGAGATGAGGAATATAGAATGCCCTTCTTACCACTGTGGAGATATGGTGATCAAAGGTAAGGTTGCTGTCAACCTGTGTGCCCAGGTCTCTCACCACCGAGTGCATACTTAGGGTGTTGTTATTGATGTGGTAGGTGGAATCCCAGGGATGTATTTTCTGTTCCCCATCCAGTTATCCGGGTTGTGCTTAAAAAGGGTTAATGAGGTACTCTGCTTGACATGTAGAGGGAGTCTATTCCACAAAAGGGGGAGAGACTCTGGGACATAAAACTGTCCAGCCAACAAGTCCCATTGATGTCACAGACCAGATTGAGGTCGCACATGCGAGTTACTCGAGTGGAGCTTGACTTGCGGATATGCAGCAGTCCCATCAAGGCAGGGACTGAGATTTCTTTGTATGCCAGACAGAGGTCACCTCTGAGGAGTCTGTACGAGACTGAGTAGAGGGACAGGGCCTTTAGCCTATCTGTGTAGGGTAAATGTTTGAGGCCCTGGTTTCTCATGTGAGGAACCTCTGTGGTCTCAACAGAAGCTGCATTTGCTTTGTGAAGTACATGCTGAAAGGGGCAATGTACTAAATAACGGGTCTTATAAAGGAAGAATACAGGGATATTATGACCATCTTGTCCCTAGATGAGATACCCTTACTAATGAGGTGGGCCATGTAGAAAGCTTTCTGTACAACGGAGGCAATATGGTGGTCAAAAGTCAGTTTGTTATCAACCTAGATGCTTAGAACCTTATCATCAATGTGACAATTTGTGGGGATGTCACTATCCCGAAAGGGGATGAGGATGCATTTTTTGGCATTCAGTTTGAGGTCATGTTTCTGGCACCAGTCATTTGTTTAGGTGAGACAATCTTGGAGGATGCACACATCACTTGGGGAACTGATGACAGCACCAAGCTTGCAGTCATCTGCAAACTTGGTCAGCCATATCCCACTGGCTTTGGCCTGCACCTCAGAAAAGTATATCCCAAACAGCAGAGGCCCCAAGACCAATCCCTGGGGTACACCGCTCATTACGGGTCTACTGCTTGACTTCTTCTATTTTGACTAGGTGGGTTCTATCAGTGAGCCAGTTTGCTACACATCTAATAACATATGGATTGAAGCCTAGTTGAGAGAGTTTATCTATTATACCTGACTGGGGAATAGTATCGAAGGCTTTGGCCAGGTCAAGATAGGCAGTGTGCACAGTCTTCCCCTCGCCCATGGCCTTGGAGACTACCTCAAAGAAGGCGACCAAATTTAACAGGCATAACCTCCCCTTGGCAAAACCAGATGGTGTGGTATAACTGCCTGGAGGTTGCCAATGTCCTTGTTAATGAGGTTCATGATAATCCACTCCATGGCCTTGCAGATCAGGCCAGTTAGGCTTGATGGGTCTAATTTTCTGGATCAATGGACGCTCCAACTTTGTGCAAAGGGATAACAGTGGCTGTCCTCCACTTGGCTGGGATGAAGTTGGTACTCAGGTTTTGGTTGAACAGGGTGCCTAACGGTGCTGCAACTTCCTGCCTGTGTTCTTGCAGGATGCAGCCTAGGATGTTATCTGGTCCCATGGAGGTTGTATTTTTTGCCTTTGAGAGAGCAGTGATGACTTGCTTCCTAGAGGTAAGGGGAGAAGGGCAGATACTGGGGATAAGTACTGACTCGTGCAGGATTTCCAGCCAGGTTTGTACAGATTCAGAGGTCTACGTACACTGGGGCTTCAGCCAGGATAAAAACAGTGATGAGTCCACATTGGCTGGCTCTTTCTAGCAGCTTTTACTGGTTTACTTGGGGTATATAAAATTCCAGTGCAAAAATCCTAAACATTTTGGACTTTGTTGCACAACTAGGGAGACCTACACATTTCTTCATATTGTTCTTTTGCAATTTGTCTCTCTAGCCTCTTTTCCAATCTTCTCTACCCTCCTCTTATAGATTCTTATAGTTACTGAACTAGATAAGTTTGGCCCCTCAATAAGCTGCAAGACCCAGAAAGTTTAGTTATTCTGGCTGCAACATTTATTTTTTTATACTCCAGCATGACTGAGACATAGAAATAAACACAGAATGTGTGATGTGATGCTAAGGTATTCCACGTTAGTTCCACATACTTTGGAAGTGTGAATATTTGGGATCTCTTAAACAGGAGTTACAAAGTTTCTGCAATACTCTGGTCAAAGCAGAGCATTCTCACTTCTTTATTGCATTTGATTTGTATAAGATATGGAGAAGCCCCTTAGCAGAACACAAACCTCATTGTTGGCCCTTATGATGCTGATTGCAAAGAGGGAATGTCAAAGATACAATGCAGGAGGTGCTTCAGTTAGAAATACTGAACACTGGAAACATACTAAGCATAAGATCTCCGGGATAGTAAGAGGCCTAGCCATATACATCTCTGAGCAGACACAATGAGTATGCAACAGTGTCACCTCCCACAGGATGTTAGACTTAAGGAAAATGCTGCAGATAAATGGATACTGTACCACTGCACACGTCCTTTCCAGAGAACCAACGCCTTGATTCTTGTGCTTGTTATATAAACATACCAGAGTATAAACATATCATTTATTATATAAACATACCAGAGTATAAAATGCTACTACTTAAAACAAATACGGACTTCAGTCCTTCATTTATTTTCTGACATTAATATTCACTTGGATCCACTGACAATATGACTAGACAGGTATAGAACTTGTTTTTGCATGGGATAGACTGTTGGTTCATTTTGACAGACAAATACTTAACACTGTCATTCACCTGTCTTAATTTATATGCATTTTTAGTTATTTTAGTGTTAGTTTCAGTTATTTTAGTTCTTTTTAGTGTTTAACGTTTAGAAAATTATGAACTGCTTGCATCGTTACCAATAGAGGCTGAATGGCTTGACTAAATAGTCTACATGGAGTCTCTGTAAAGGAAGACATACATGCTGTGAGCAATAAACAAAGCTTATCAAAGGAATTAATCCATACCATACATTTATATGATCAGAAAGGAAAAAGCAAAGAACAACTGAGCATAATGCTTGTAAAACAACAGTACGACCTCAAGCACTCCATCAATATGCTTTGGCCCATACTGTCCAAAGGCAGAGAGAGAATAAGAAGGAACAATACTTCATACAATCTTTGATTATGAAGAGGTTACTACGAAGCCATGTATGGGTTGCCTCAGTGTTCTAAGATGATTTCATCTGAAACCATAAAACTGATCAAACAGGTCCTTAGATGTTAAAAAGGAATGCATTTAAGCACATATCACAATTTCAGTTACCTTACCTAGAAAAGGAAGGTCAGAGACAGAGCTGTAATTCTTTAAAGAGCTGGAGTCCAAAATAACTTTCGAAAATAGAAGTAATAAAAAAAACAGGTAAAGTGAATGCAAAAATCTCTTTCAAGGAGAACACAGTAATATAGGAATAAGTGGTCCCATTTAATACAGATAAGAACACACTGAGCACAATCAGTTCCACAGCACAACGTGTAATGATGAAAATCAGTTTGCGTCCTTATAATTGACGCACCTAACCTCAAGTCTTGCAAAAGGCAGGGGTATTAGAACAGGATACATCACAAAATCATGATTACACTCTGGGAAGCGGACTGCCTAATTTTGGAAACATTAACTATAGAATCTGTTGTCCATCTGAAAGAGTACAGCTGGACAAACAGCTGCAGCAGAAATCTCACTGGACAAACAACATTCCTGGTTACATGTAATATTTGTTTGACATGCTGTACAATATTCCAAACTAAATCTGTCTTCAAGTAGCCATACCTCAAGTCCATAGGCACTCCAATGGTAATCCAGCTCCACAGTCTAAAGCTCAAGGTATACAGTGAGCTGGAGATGTACATTGGGAACACAGCATGCAGTTGCCACTCTCAGCTGTGCTATGGGCAGTAACAAGCAAAGATGGATTTTCAACACTGTCTTCATTCAGGTTAGGAGGTGGACAAGCATGGGCATCATGCCACTACTGAGTACTCTTGTTTATTACCAGCTCAAGACAGGATGTCCTTACTTGTGGAATTCCTAACCGGAAACAAACCAGGTAATCGTCAATCCAACAGACCACATCTGCTAAATGCAGATTAGTCCAGTTGGAAAACCAAGTCCAAAGAAAGTACAGTTGTGTACACTTGCCATGTAGATGTTCGGGTGTATTCACTGTTGCAGTCATTACATTTGGGTAATCTGCTGGCAGGTTGCCCTCAGTCGGCCTGATTAACAAAGTCTTGAGTCCTGTCTCGGTTGCTGTCCCTTCTTCCATGACGTCAGGGGTATAAAACATGCAGCCAACGCCATTACATCAGTTTTTCTTGCCCCAGATGTCTGGTGCCCCAAAAAATGGAGAGCAAAATATATATATAAAATTTAAAACACACAAATATACCTCCAAACAAAAGCAAATAGACCAAAAAGGCTTTTAAGCATAGTAAAATAAGGTAGGGGTATAGTAAGAGAAAAACAGGGGGCTGTAGGGAGGGTAACCAGGACTGCAACAGTGAATACACTTGAACATCTACATTTAAGGTAAGTGTACACAACTGTACTATGTTCATCGTGTTTCACTGTTGCAGTCATTACATTTGGGTAGATTCCCAAAGCTATGGTTGGGAGGATGGACTTATACAGCATTAGGACCAGCTATAAGGCCCTGCAAAACAGCAGTGGCAAAGCCAGCTCTGGATTTAGAGAAAATTGGTAAGTGATAATGCTTGGTGAAAGTATGAACTGAACTCCAGGTAGCGGCTTCTAGAATATCCCTGGTAGGAACACTTCTGAGAAAGGCTGTTGAAGTAGATGCCACCCTGGTGGAATGAGATCGGATCCCCTGGGGAATAGGTTTTCCATGGTACTTAAAAATGAATACAATGGCTTATCCGCTTTGAAATAGCCTTCCCCTCTGCCCCTGCAGGAAATGCTACCAGCAGTTCAGATTTTCTTTGAGATTTAGTCCTGTCCAAGTAAAATCCAAGTTGTCTGTGTACATCCAATGAATGCAGAATTTGCTCCCCCTTGTTCTGTGGATTGGGAAAGAAAGTTGGCAAATGAATGGACTGATTAAGAGACGCACTGGATACCACCTTGGGCATGAATGATGGATTGGTCCTGAGTGACACCCTGTCCACATGAAAGATGATGAAAGGCTCCACTACCACACGAGCCTGTAATTCAGATATCCTTCTAGCTGAAGTGATTGCTAAAAGGAAGGCTGTTTTCCAGGAAAGAAATTTTAAGTATGCAGTAGCAGCTGGCTCAAAAGGAGGTAGAGTGAGTTTCTCCAATACAAAGTTAAAATCCCAGGCAGGGGATGGAGTTCTCCTGGATGGTCTTAAGTTTTTGACCCCTTTGAGATACTGCTTTAGAAGAGGATGAGAGAAGGGGGGGGTCTGTAATGTAATGAGCTGAAATGGCTGAGGCATGGATTTTTATGGAAGAAAAAGACATGCCCTTGTGAAGCATCTCAGTTAAGTATTGCAAAATCTGAGGTAAATTGGGCACTGCTGTGCTCATCCCTTGAGATTGATTCCATGCACAGAATCTTTTCCATTTGTCAGCATAAGATTTTCTAGTACTAGGTCTTCTCACCTCCAAAATGACATCCATCACAGGTTTGCTGAGGGGATGCTAAGGGGGAATTTAAGTGATTAGTCACGCTGCAAGATTAAATGTTTGGAGCTGAGAGTGCAGAATTTGAGATAGTAAGGAAGGTGTCTGAGGCAGGTGCCACCATGAAATGTGTGACACACACTGCACAGGAGTGGGTACCAGTGTTGGCGAGGCCAGTCTGGAGCAATCAATATCATTTTTGGTTTGTCCTGTCTGACTTTTAGTAGAACTTTGGAGAGTAGATGCAGAGGGTGAAAGGTGTAGACTGATAGGTTTTTTCCAGCTGAAGGGCATAGCATCCACTTTCCAGGCTGTTTTGTGATGAGTTCTTGTGCAGAATTTGTCCAACTGGTAGTTCTGGGGTGAGGCAAAAAGATCTATGTCTGGGCTCCCCCATTTACGTGTCAACATGTTGAAAATCCGTGGTTCCAGTTTCCATTCGTGTGGGTCCATGAGATTTCTGCTTAGTTTGTCTGCCAGAACATTCAGCTTTCCTGGCAGGAATTGGGCTTGTAGTTGTACTTGGTAGCTCAAGGCTG
Source organism: Protopterus annectens (assembly GCF_019279795.1). NCBI lineage: Eukaryota > Metazoa > Chordata > Ceratodontiformes > Protopteridae > Protopterus > Protopterus annectens. Next base: position 399,837,987 of record NC_056743.1, on the reverse strand, counting down.
TGTTCCACAACGCCATGGCTAGTCTGCAGAGGGGGTAGGAATGTGTACCCCCTGCTTGTTTATGTACCACATAACCAAGGTGTTATCCATCTTTATCAGTAATTGCCCTGGATGAAGGTAGTCCTTGAAGGCTGTCAGTGCATTCTGTACAGCTAGCATTTCTTTTTGATTGATATGAAGGTGCATTTGATTTGGGCTCCATTTGCCCTGAATGCACTTCCCTGCCAGATGAGCCCCCCATGCATAGTCTGATGCATCTGTAGTTAGGGTTTGGGTGGCAGGGGGTGGTGTGAATGGCAGTCCCTTGTTTTGGTGGCAGTCCTCTAGGCGCAGACAAGGTATGATAGGAATCATTGTTTCCAGGCTGTGACAATGCTGACTCCATAAACGTTTTAAGTACCACTGAAGTTTCCTCATATGCAGTCTTGCATATGGAATTAGAAGAATGCAGGAGGCCATGAATCCCAAGGCTTGCAGTATTTGCCTTGCAGATGGCAGGGTTTTTGTGGCGACCTGTTTGAAGTAAGTCACCAAATGAATTTGCTTTTCTGGCTTAAGGAAAGCCATCTGGGCAGTTGTATTCAAGCTTGCATCCAGGAATGTAATTTTTTGTGAGGGTACCAGTTGAGATTTCTTTTCGTTTATGGTGTACCCTAGACAGGTTAGAACTACTTTTACAAACGCCAGATGTTTTAGAAGAATGGCCAGGTTTTCTGCCTGAATCAGACAATCATCCAAGTATGGATATATTTGAATATTTATTTGCCTCCAAAATGCAATTACTGCAGCCAGGCACTTTGTGAATACCCTGGGCGCAGTAGACAAGCCAAAGGGAAGTGCAGAAAACTGCTAATGCATGCAGCCTGCTTTGAAGAGTAGGTATTTTCTGCAAGATTCCCTGACTGGGATATGCAGGTAAGTCTCTTTTAAATCCAGAGTTGCCAACCAGGCATCCTTGCCTAGCATAGGAAGTAACTGGTGAAGAGTCAGCATCTTGAATTTTGGAATGTCCAGAAAGGTGTTTAGAGTAGACAGGTCCAGAAGTGGATGCCATGATTTGTCTTTTCTGGGTAGCAGGAAAAGTCTGGAATAGAAACCTTGTCCCTTTTCCTCTTCTGGTATTAGCTGAATAGCTCCCATGTTTAGGAGGGAATGTACTTGTTTCTGAGCCTCTGCCCACTGATTTGGGGGCAGGTCTGGCCACCCGTTTGGAGTTGGCAGGGTGTGGAAATGAAATCTGTATCCCTGGGACACTATATTTAAAGCTCATTTGTCCTGGGTTATAAGTTGCCAGTTGCTTGAATGAAGAGCCAGTTTCCCCCCAAAGGGGCGGCTAAGAGGAAAGTGCTTGGTAATTTTAAAGGGAAGTCATTGAGACTGTTTACCATAGGGTGGTGCCTTGTTGTTTCCAGATTTGGAAGTGGAAGCACCCCATTACTTAGTTCTGAAAGTCCCTTCAGACTGAAACCTGGTGCTTTTGGAATGTCTGGGTTTGGCTGGAGTGGCTCTGGAAGGAGCTGTAAAGGACCAGTTCTTAGCAGGCCAGTGCCTACTAAATCTAGGAGGTTGTACTTGTAAGAAATCTTTCACAGTTTGCATAGATTTAGCTTTATCTTACATCTTTTTTATAACTTCTTCAGCCTTATTGCCAAACAGGCGGTCCTGCTGTAAAGAAGCATCCAAACGTTTTGCTTTAACATGATCAGGCAGAGTTTGCCCCTTAAGCCAAAGCATGCCTTCTAAGCACAGACCCAGTAACAGCAGCCCTGCAAGAAGCCTCTAAAGAATCAAAACCACATTGTAAAGTATATTTGCAAACTTGTTCAGCTGAATGCAATAATTCCTGTAATTCTTTATTCTCCACACAGTCAGAAATCAACATCATTTTCTGTTTAAGCAGTCCCATGATATCCTGTTGATATTTTAGCATATGGAATTGACAGTTTAAAGCCCTGATTGCTAAGGTTGCAGAAGTATAAATCTTTTTACCCCATCTATCCAGCACCCTGGAGTCTTTATCAGAAGGGGTAGGATTTTTAGCAGTAGAAGCCTTAATGCCCTTGGGCCCCTGAGAAATGGTTTCAGGGTCCGCAGCAGGATTCTTGAAAAGGAATTTGTGGGACTCAGGAACCCTGTAGTACCTGTCTGGTTTACTAGGGGTTGGAGGCAAGGAATCAGAGGCCATACTGGATTCTGAAAACACATCAACAATGTCTAATACAGGGGGTATAGCCAAAGGCCTATGCTGAGGAAGAAGAAGGAAATCCCTAAGCTTATTTTTGGATTCAGAGAAATCCTGACTTTCCAAAGTGGAAATGCTCCCTTAAGGTATGTAAAATTTCCCCAAAAGAGAAATCCTCTGGCGGAGAGGCAGAGGGAATGGAATCCTCTGCATCAGAGTCCTCATAAGTAGGTATGGACAAATCCAGATCATTAGTAGAGTCAGAAGAAACAGAGTCCTGTTCAGAAGATTCATAATCAAGTTCAATCTGAGGCCTCTTGGAGGGAGGGGGTTGACTACCCCTAATTAGAGTAATTAAATCTTCAGCCATTTTGATCATTTGTTTTTTAGGCATAGGGGCCCTGAACATGTGGCCTGGGCGTCATTTTTTTAGACATAGATCGAGATTTAGGCCTTAGTACTGGAGTTGCAGTCTGTTTAGTATGCAAGTCTGTAGGCCTGAACACACCCTAAGAGAAGCCAGTGCCTGCGCAGCGGCTCCGGAACCATCCAAGGTAGAGACATCCGCGAGTTCCATATGTGAAGTATCTTGTGGCATAACGGACTCCGAATGGGTCTCAGTACAGGCCTGTGAATCAGAATTAGCGGGTATCAGGGGCTGTGAAAGTGCCTCACCGAGTACCGGTGAACTGACGACTGGCTTAGGAGAAGTGTCGTCAGCAGTTTTGGACCTCAACGGCCTGTCTCTGTCTTTTTCTTTGCATTTTTTCTGTATTCTGGGATGGCTAACAGATGTCATTTCTGGATAATTAAATCGAGAGCCGAAATATTTAGAAGCAAAAATGTACTAACGACGCATAGTGCGCTGATTAAATAAAGCACAAAACTGACAGCAAGATACGTTGTGGTGAGGGCCTAGGCAAGGAATGCAGTACAAATAAAAATCCTTAGGTATTTGCTTCCCACAAGTAATACAATTAACAACTTTTACTGACATCGGAAAGGAGCAAGAAAAAGTTTCCCCAACGGGGTACTTAGCTTTTAGTTGAAGACTTCGGTTCTGAAACTCGAAAATGAAAATTTCAGGAGTCGGCCGACTGGCACTTGCGAACTGCTTCGGTCACCGCACGGCAAGAAAGACTGATGTAATGGAGTCTGCTGCATGTTTTATACCCCTGACGACCTGACGTCATGGAAGAAGGGACAGCAACCGACGCAGGACCCAAGACTTTGTTAATCAGGCCAACTGAGGGCAATCTGCCAGCAGATTACCCAAATGTAATGACTGCAGCAGTGAAACACGAACATCAGCCAGATTTGCTGGTGGCAGTTGTAACTACCAAAGTGAAGTCATGCCAGCTCAGTGGTCTCACCACTGACCCCGGTAATGGAATTACCAATAATGAGCCATTAAAAGGGGGATCTAGGAACCCCTTGAAGAAAATTTCACAAGTACCAGAGTGGACAGCACCGAAACAGAACTCTACATTTCACTCCTGCGCCAACAGCATACTCGAATATGTTGATGCTATCATCATATAGTTGGCTCAAATCAAACCACAAAGAATAAGTAGAGCTGTGAAAGTAAACTTACCTAACAGTAGATGTTCTAATAGACCATTGCTGTAGTAGCCAAAACAAAATGGGGTCCACCACTGAGGACTGTCCAGCTTTCAAAGCTAAAGGGTGCCTTCCATGCACTTCAACTGTCAAGTACTCGAGCAGAACTCCATATAAAGGACAGTTGGATGAAAAAAGGTTCACAGCATTTTTGCCCAGGAGGGAAGCAAAAGACCCGACAGAGCAATGTTAGAAAACAAACCCAACAGTAAATTATGTACAAATGAGTGGAACATCCACAACTTAGCAATGTATTAGAACTATTGTTATAAGTTTACTTGCACAACTGTACCATGTTCAGTCTCAGATCATGGTTACAGTAGCCTACATCAAATGAATAGATTACCACAGCTTAGAAAATTAATACAGGGAAGAGGGACAATAAACTAAGAGTCCATGCAGAATGGTCCTAGCAAAGTCTGTTCTAGACTTAGAAAAGGAATCCATTTTTCAGTGCTTTGTAAAAGTCACGCCTCAAATAGTCTGAGTCCACCCTTTTCCAGAAAGCCATCATAGAAGCCAAAGCCCTTGTCAATGGAGGTGATTATTGGTGAGTCCTACAAAAAACAAAGAAATAGCATGAGACAACCACCTGGAAATTAACAGGTTTGACACCAGTTGTCCTTTTCTCTTAACCTCATACATGACAAACAGCTGATCAGCCTTCATGAGGCTTGAGTTTTGTCTAGGTAGTATCTGAGCTACCTATTGAGATCCAGAGTGTGAAGAATCTTTTATCCCTTATTCTTGGGTTCATGAAAAAGGGCCAAGAAATAGTCTGGCTTAAAGTAAACTCTGGCTCCACTTTAGACATAAGAGAAGGATAAGTAGTCAAAGAAATCCTGTCCTTAAAAAAATAAAAAAATCCTGTCCTCCTGAAAAATGAAGGACTGACTCCCTGTTAAATGGTTGGAATTTACTCACTCTCCTAGCAGATATCAGAGCCATGAGTAAAACAGTATTCCATGTTAAGAATCACAATTCAGCCTGATCAGCCATTTCAAATGGAAACAGAGTAAGCTTTTTGAGTACAAAGTTCTTTTCCTAGGTGGACAGATATGCAACATCCCTTTCAAAAAACGAGTGCCTTGAGTATGGTTAGAAAAGGGGAAGGAAATCAAACAAGCAGAAATGGCTGAAAATGCATCTTGACAGAGGAATATGAAAGGCCAGAGGACAGTAACTTGCACAAATAATTAAGAACCAGGTGCTGGCCAGGCATGACAAGGGTCTACAATCATATGTTTATATAAGGCTGATGACCATCGGGGTTTTTATAAGCTTAGCGGTGCAACCCAACCCTGTTTTGTCCTCAAGTACCTTAAAAGCCTATATGGTGGAGTGTGTTAGTAAGGAGGCGGCTAAGGGTTATGCAGGGGATGGGATGTTAGTCATAGATGAATGTGTTTACTGTTGACCTCTGTCCATCAGAGACATACCAGGAGTAAATTTTTGATTTCCCATCCAATGATCAAGGTTTTGTTTGAATAGGGTCAGGAATGAACTCTGCTCACATGGATGGGGAGTTTATTTCATAGTGCAAGGATCCTTTGAGACAAATATTGGTCTCTCAAACACGTTCTGTTTATGTTACAGGCAAAGTTCAGGTCCTTGGATTTAGTGTTTCTGGTGCTGTTTGTTTTGCCGATGTGCAAGAGATCCATCAAAACTGGATTGAGGATACCTTGTATGGCAGGCATAGGCTGCCTCTCAGTAACCTGTAGCAGACAGAGTACAATAAGGCCTTAAGGCAATCTCTGTAGGACAGGGTACTTGTAGCCTGTATTTTCTTGGTGAGGAACCTTTTTATTTGTATTTATTTATTTAAACAAGACACATCTTACAATTATCACTTATGACATAGGCAATTATACATTTATATAAATGAAAACAAACCATACCGACATAATCCCAGCTGCAAACATTTTATATTACAAACTATACTGACATAATCTTAGTTGCAAACATTATACATCACTTTTAATCTACCCAATCATTATCAGACAAACATTACCTAGCTCATTCAAGTCCTACCTTCTTTTAAACCTCATTCCTCCCCTGTATGTATTGTTCCCACAATTCCCATTTTTTCCTAAGTAATTGGCTCCTACCCTTTTTTAAAGATCCCAGTTCCAGTTTTATCTCTTCTTCTAGTACAGTTGGTTTAGACTTTTTTATTTTTCTAGTAATTGCTTTTTTTGGCAGCCACCATAAACAGACTCAGCAAGGCTTTACTACGTCTCAACAGCTCTGATTCTGTATCATAGCTCAGAAAAACCATTTCCCTAGTTACACCAATTTACTCACCCAATATCTCCAACAGAGTAGTCTGCAGGGAATCTTTAAAGTCTGTCAACTCATTACACTCCCAGCAAGCATGGTCTCAATTACCACTTTCTTCTCTATCACACCTCCATTTGCTGACTACCTGAGGAAAAATTCTCTGGAGTCTACTTGCGGTATAACATATCTATGTAAACACTTCCAAACAAAAATCCTAAATTTCTACATTTTGCTGCATATTTGGGAGACATACATATATCCTCCCCCATTGTTTCTTTGTAAATCGCTTATCCAACCAATCCTTTCTAACCTCCTTTTATTGATTCTTATAGTTATCATGCAATATATTTTATACTCTACTAATTATCCCTTTTGTAACGATAGCTTCTGCTCTAGATTCTACTAAAAGCTCTACTAGTGTTGGTCTTTCATTTAGGACTCCTCCTATTTCTTTCTCTTTGCCTATACTCTGATATCAATGCTTGACAGAGAAGGTAATCTCTAACCTGCAGTCCAAATAAATTCTTGGCGTCTTCCCATTCTATTAGCTTTCCCTCTCTAGTGATTTGATCCCAATACCCTGGTTCCTTTGCCAGATTTCTCCAATAAATTCCCTCTTGCCTATTGTCTGTATTCCTAATTGCAGTCATCCCTATCGGCAGAATATCCTTCCTCCATTCCCATGCTGGCTTAATTCTTAGAATACTTTCATATAGCTTATGTATATAACATTCTGTATGATTATCCTCCTCCTTAAAGATTTCCATCCAAAATCCCAGTCTCTCCTCGTTTCTTCAGCTTCGTTCCTGTTTCATCATCATCATCCCTCTCCATTTAGAATTATAGGTTTCTGCTTCTGCCATGTATAGGAGCCTTAACTGTGCATCTCTGAAATACCCCTCCAAATCAGGTAAGACTAATCCGCCTTGTACTACTGGAAGAATCAGCGCATCCCACTTGACTATTGCAGTCTTCCCCTCGCAGATAAAATCCTTCAGCTCTTTATTAATTGCTATCCACAATTTCTCCACTGGTTGATAAAAATATGCCTCACCTGTGTATAACACTATAAGGACTAAATGCATTTTAATGGCTTGTATCTTACTATCCATATCCACATAACAGAGCTTCCACATTCTCAGTTTTATCTTTTTAGTCTCTTCCCACATATCCGTAGCTGCAACACCAGAATCATTTTTAATCCATACTCCTAAATACTTCATTTTATCATGTCCCCATAGATATGAATATTGCTCAACCAATTTGTGTGTGGGTGCATAATTTACCTCTACTGCCTTTGTTTTAGCTTTATTAATTTTGTATTCCAAAAAGATCTGAAATGGCCTCAAAACGTTCCACAACACTGTAATGTCATTTTCTAGTTTTGTCAGGTATAAAATAATATCCATAAATACAGTCAGATGTTCTTGACTACATACCAATTATATCCTTGAATTTCTGAGTCCATTATTTTCTTTGCCAATGATTCTAAATATAATGCAAATAACAAAAAAGAAAGACAACATACCTGCCTGGTTCCTCTGCTAATGCAGAAATTATCAGAGAAGACCCCACCCATTTTAATTTTCTTCTCTGACTCTTCATATATCCTCCTAATCAACCTTATAATTTTATCAGGGAATGCAAATGCTTCCATCGCTCCTCTCATAAAGTCCCAGGTTACTCTTTCAAATGCTTTCGCTGAATCAAGACCCACCTAAACAGTGGTATTTTTTACATTGTTTCCCTCTAGATCATCAGTGTTCTGTTAATGTTCTCAAATGTTTGCCTCCTCTCCACAAAACTGCATTGATCCGTATCCATCAATTTTGGCATCACTTTTGCCATTCTTTCAGCCATTACTGACCAACACTTTATAATCATGGTTTAGTACTGAAATAGGCCTGTATGATACTGGATCTTTACCGTCTTTAAGGATTACAGCTACCACTGCTTTCTTCTAGGATGTTGGTGCTTCTCCTCTTAAAATACTGTTAAACAAAACCTTCCAGATTTTTATCAGTTTTTCTCTCCAAGCTTCCACAGGAATACCATCCATTTCTGAGGATTTTCCTGTGGATTGGTTATACATCACCATTTTTATCGCATCTTCTCATATCCTATTAGTAATTGAGCCTCATCTACCTCTAATCTTAGTATATTTAATTCTTCCACAAACATTTCCATTTGTGCCTTTTCTTGATTTCCATATTTCTCTGATTTACACTGACTTTCATAGAATTTCTGAAATATTTTGAATACCTCTCCAGGATCTTGTTACCTTTCTTCTTACAGGCTCCCTAAGCTTGGGGACAGTCCTTTCTACTGTCTGTTGCCTGAGTCATTGTGCTAAAAGTTTTTGTGTTCTAGACATATTATCAAAAAACAGTTGCTTAACAGCAATCTTTTTAAACTCATGCATATTATCAAGGTAATCCCTTATTTTCTATTTAGCATTTTGCAGTTGTTCCTCTTCTTGTTCTGTGACATTTGTCAGTCTCACTAAATAATTCTTGTTACTTCTTAACCATATCTCCCTTTCTCTTACTTCCACCCTATTTTTAAACTTCATTTTTATTTAACCCACTCCCTAGCTATATTTTCAAAAGAAATGTATATCTTTTTAATGGCTCATAAATAATTTCCACTACATATTCCTTAAATTCCTTTCTTTTCAACAGAAGGTGGGAAAAGAGCCAGTCAACAGAAGGTGGGAAAAGAGCCAGTGTCTCATTTTTATTTCATCACCCTGTGTTTTTATTTTAGTCATTATTGGCGCATTATGTGAAATAGTTATTGAGTGTGGATCAACACCTTCAATTAAATGCACATGTGCCTGTGAAATGTAAATTTTGTCTAGCCTTGCCCAGCTTTTATATCTTGAGTACAATATGTACATTCACTCCAAACTCCTAGGACTGAATTCACATCTTCCATGCCAAGTATTTTCATAAATTTCTTCAAAAGTCTACCATCCTTTGTTATACTTTCCCTTCTGGGTCCCTCAAACAAATCTTCAATGCTGCAAATCAAATTCCAGTCCTCTTGGTGAGGACCCTTTGAGGACATTCCAGCTGTTGCAGGTGCCTGGTTAGGTACATGCTAAAGGGGGCATGTACCTAACCAGGTACTTGCAACAGTTGGGTGGATGGATCTGATAAGAGCTCAGTAGAGTGGTGTGCTACAGGTTCCTTGGAGTTGGATACCATACCCTTGCTTGCAAGGTGGGCGACATAGAATAATTTTCTTGATCACATGTTGGTCAAAGGCCAGATTAATGTCTACATTATGTACCTAGATCCCCGACTACTGTGTCAACTCTTGGGGTGTCTTATTGAGGGAGTAATTAGCTTGGGTGGGCAATTTCCCAAAGGGCACTATAATGCATTTTTTTCGCATTCAGTTTTAATCTGTGGCTTTGACACAGTCATTTGTGTTGATACCCGTTATAGGATACCGGTGTCATGGAGGAATCTATGACAGCTCCTAATTTACAGTCATCTGCAAACTTAGAGTGCCAGAGGTTTTTGACATTAGCCTTGACTTCTGAGAAGTACGTTCCAAACGGGATTTGGCCCACTGTGGAGTCATAAGGTTACTGGTGACCGGTCTCATGGTGGATGTGATCTTATCAATCCTTACTTCTTGGGTCCTATCTGTGAGCCACCCGGTAATCCAGAAAGTTATGTAGTGATTTATACCTAGTTCTGAGAGACTGTCAATAATACCTGACTGGGGTATTATATCAAACATCTTGGCCAGGTCAAGGTAGCCAGTATGCACAATTTTCCCCTCATCCATAGCCTTGGTGACCCTCTCAAAGTAGTATACTAAGACGAGTAGGTAAGACCTACCCTTAAAGCCAAACTGTAATGTGTCCAGTTGTGATGATGTGAGTTATTGCCAGCTATGCCAGGAGAAGTAGTGTAGTGAATATGCAACATAAGGCAGAATAGCTACCTGGAGTTTTGTAAAGAATTATATGTCATTTGCATGTCAAATTGATTTGAACAGGTGCTTGTGCTGAACATGTATTTGTAAAGCTGCTAGTGTTAAAAATGTTCCAAAAGTGGGTCCTGCTAGACAGAAAAGAAATACACCTGCATGTCAGACCGTATTGTAACTGCTGAGATGAATATATTGCAACAGAGGATACTGGAACAGAAGAGGTTAATCTCAGTCCAGCTAACTTTGAAAAATAGCCTGAAATTAAATTACCTGGTTTAGACCATGAAGATCATATTTTACAGTTCTGATTGCAGCAAGTGACACAATGTCTGTGAAAACCAGGACTAGGAATCCTACAGTATTGTCCTTAGGGATGAACTACTTGCTACCCTGGAAGTGTTAAAGTTTTTGAAATGGTTTTATAGGTTCCAGATGCTATAACACATCTTGTAATACACGCACATACAGCTTTGCTAAGAAATATGTGCTAGATTCTGGGTCAGTTTCTAGTAAAGTTGGTAGTGTGAGAAAGTACAGTTGTGTACACTTACCATAAATGTAGATGTTCGAGTGTATTCACTGTTGCAGTCATTACATTTGGGTAATCTGCTGGCAAGTTGCCCTCAGTCGGCCTGATTAACAAAACTCTTGGGTCCTGCATCGGTTGCTGTCCCTTCTTCCATGACGTCAGGTCATCAGGGGTATAAAACATGCAGCTGATGCCATTACATCAGTTTTTCTTGCCCCAGATGTCAGGTGCCGCCCAAATGGGGAGGGAAAAAAATATATATATATATATATATATATATATATATATATATATATATATATATATATATATATATATATATATATATATATATATATATATATATAAATAAAATAAGAAACACAAAAATATACCTCCAAACAAAAGCAAATACACCAAAAAGGCTTTTAAGCATAATAAAAGAAAGAAGAGGTATAGTAAAAGAAAAATTGGGGGCTGGAGGGAAGGTAACCAGGACTGCAACAGTGAATACACTCAAACATCTACATTTATGGTAAGTGTACACAACTGTACTATGTTCATTGTGTTTCACTGTTGCAGTCATTACATTTGGGTAGATTCCCAAAGCTAAGGTTGGAAGGATGGATTTATACAGCATTATGACTAGCTATAAGGCCCTGCAAAACAGCAGTGGCAAAGCCAGCTCTGGATTTAGAGAAAATTGGTAAGTGATAATGCTTGATGAAAGTATGAACTGAACTCCAGGTAGCAGCTTCTAGAATATCCTTGGTAGGAACACCTCTGAGAAAGGCTGCTGAAGTAGATGCAGTCCTGGTGAAATGAGATCTGATCCCCTGGGGGATAGGTTTTCCATGGTGCTTATAACAGAAATGAATACAATGGCTTATCCATTTAGAAATGGTTTGCTTTGAAATAGCCTTTCCCTCTGCCCCTGCAGCAAATGCTACCAGCAGTTGTTCAGATTTTCTTCAAGATTTAGTCCTGTCCAAGTAGAATCCAAGTTGTCTGTGTACATCCAATGAATGCAGAATCTGCTCTACCTTGTTCTGTGGATTGGGAAAGAAAGTTGGCAAATGAATGGACTGATTAATAACCACACTGGATACCACCTTGGGCATGAATGATGGATTGGTCCTGAGTGACACCCGGTCCGCATGAAAGGGCCTGTAATTCAGATATCCTTCTAGCTGAAGTGATTGCTAAAAGGAAGGCTGTTTTCCAGGAAAGAAATTTTAAGTCTGCAGTTGCAGCTGGCTTGAAAGGAGGTAGAGTGAGTTTCTCCAATACAAAGTTAAGGTCCCAGGCAGGGGTTGGAGCTCTCCTGGGTGGTCTCAAGTTTTTGGCCCCTCTGACATGCTGCTTTAGAAGAGGATGAGAGAAGGGGGGGGGGTTTGTGTTGTAATGATCTGAAATGGCTGAGGCATGTATTTTTATGGAAGACAAAGACAGGCCCTTATGAAGCATCTCAGTTAAGTCTTGCAAAATCTGAGGTAAATTGCGCACTGCTGTGCTCATCCCTTGAGATTGATTCCAGGCACAGAATCTTTTCCATTTGTCAGCATAAGATTTTGTAGTACTAGGTCTTCTCGCCTCCAAAATGACATCCATCACAGGTTTGTTGAGGGATGCTAAGGGTGAATTTAAGTGATTAGCCAAGCTGCAAGATTCAATGTTTGGAGCTGAGGGTGCAGAATTTGGTTCTCCTGCTGAGACAGTAAGGAAGGTGTCTCAGGCAGGTGCCACGGAGAAATGTATGGCACTGCGCAGGAGTGGGTACCAGTGTTGGCGAGGCCAGTCTGGAGCAATCAAAATAATTTTTGGCTTGTCCTGTTTGACTTTTAGTAGAACTTTGGAGAGTAAAGGCAGAGGGGGAAAGGCATAGAATGATGGGTTTTTCCAGCTGAAGGACAGAGCATCCACTTTCCAGGCTTTTTTGTGATGAGTTCTTGTGCAAAATTTGTCCAACTGGTAGTTCTGGGGTGAGGCAAAAAGATCTATGTCTGGGCTCCCCCATTTGCGTGTCAACATGTTGAAAATCTGTGCTTTCAGTTTCCATTTGTGAGGGTCCATGAGATTTCTGCTTAGTTCGTCTGCCAGAACCTTCTACTTTCCTGGCAGGAACTGAGCTTGTAGTTGTACTTGGTAGCAAAAGGCTGTGTTCCACAATGCCATGGCTAGTCTGCAGAGGGGGTAGGAAAGTTTACCCCCCCTGCTTATGTACCACATAACCATGGTGTTTATCCATCTTTATCAGTAATTGTCCTGGATGAAGGTAGTCCTTGAAGGCTGTCAGAGCATTCTGTACAGCTAGCATTTCTTTTAGATTGATATGAAGGTGCATTTGATTTGGGCTCCATTTGCCCTGAATGCACTTCCCTGCTAGATGAGCCCCCCCCATGCATAGTCTGATGCACCTGTAGTTAGGGTGGCAGGGGGTGGTGTGAATGGCAGTCCCTTGTTTTGATGGCAGGCCTCTGCCCACCATAGGAACTCTAGGCGCAGGCCGGGTATGATAGTAATCATTGTTTTCGGGCTATGACAATGTTGACTCCATAAACTTTTTAAGTACCACTGAAGTTTCCTCATATGCAGTCTGGCATATGGAATTAGAAGAATGCACGAGGCCATGAACCCCAAGGCTTGCACAATTTGCCTTGCAGACAGCAGGGTTTTTGTGGCCGCCTGTTTGAAGTAAGTCACCAAATGAATTTGCTTTTCTGGCATAAGGAAAGCCATCTGGGCAGTTGTATTCAAGCTTGCACCCAGGAATGTAATTTTTGAGAGGGTACCATTTGAGATTTATTTATTTATTTATTTATTTATTTGCAGTTGGTTTACCAGGATAGTCCATTGGGCCAGAAGAACCCGTTTTCAATGGAGTCCTGGGGAGAAAAGCTCCGATATAGACAACATTAGGTACATACAATAACTACAAGATAATTATACAGAGTAGAGATAAAACATTAATACATTTAGGTTTAAATTTGAGAGACATTCCAAAAATGGGGAGAAAAGCTCTGATATAGACAAAATTAAGTGTGTGCTATAACTACAAGATAATTATACAGAGTAGAGATAAAACATTAATACATTTAGGCTTAAATATGAGAAACATTCAAGAATAAAAATCAGTTTTGAGATATGCCTTCATTATTAAATAACTATTGTGAGGGAACATAAGCTTTAATGGGATGAGTTGTGTGTCATAAGTGTGAGGGAGATGTAATGTTGTAGATCTATGAGGGAAGGGAGCAAGAACAATCCCATTGGGATCTTAGATATATATGGAGTGATTTTTTGAACATGAATTTGTTGGTGATAGTACGAATGGATGGAGGAAGGGAGTTCCAGAGACGGGCAAGGTTAAAGATAGTAAGTGTTTGCCTGGGGGATGACATGGTTTGTGTACTACTAATAGGTTTTGATTGTTAGACCTTAGGACTCTGTTTGGTAGGTGCATTTTGAAGGCAGAAGACAGGGAGGGACAAAGAGAAGGGCTGAGAATGAGTTTGTGAGCGACAGTCAGCTGAATATATGTGAGTTGATTTGGTAATTCAAGCCAATTTAATTTTTGAAGAGAAGAACAGTGGTGGGTAGAGGACCTGTGGCTGTTGGCGAATTTGGCTATTTTGTTATAGCAAGAAGAAAGTTGTTTTTTTAGGGAGGCCTGAAGATTAGTCAGTAATGGAGCCCCATAGAGAAGGGAGGGGATGAGAAAAGAGGAAGCGAGTGTAATTTTGGAGGAGCTTGTAAGGTATTGGTTCTGACGGTAGAGCATACCTAGTTTTTGATGGGTTTTTTTTATATTTAGTAGTAGATGGGAATTGTAACTGAGCCGATTGTCAATTAGTACGCCTAGTAGCTTAGTTTCAGACACTAGTTCTAGGGGTGAGTTATTTAGGCTGGTGATTAAGAAGGAGTTGGTATTGAAGGGGGTAGCTTTGGAAGGGGTGAATACCATAAGTTTTGTTTTGGAGGCATTGAGTGCTAGGTGGTTTATTTTCATCCAATGTTCGGTTATTGAAAAGGCTTGCTGAGTAAGTTTTTGGAGCAGTGAGGGGGAGGTGGCAGAGCAGATAATGGTGGAATCATCTGCACATTGGATGATGTTTGCAAAAGGGATAGATTTCTTTTTGTTTATGGTGTACCCTAGACAGGTTTGAAGTCTTTTTACAAATGCCAGATGTTTTAGAAGAGTGGCCTGGTTTTCTGCCTGAATTAGACTATCGTCCAGGTATGGATATATTTGAATATTTCTTTGCCTGCAAAATGCAATTACTGGAGCCAGGCACTTTGTGAATACCCTGGGCACAGTAGACAAGCCAGAGGGCAGTGCAGAGAACTGATAATGCATGCAGCCTGCTTTGAAGCATAGGAATCATCTGCAAGATTCCCTGATTGGGATATGCAGGTAAGCCTCTTTTAAGTCTTGAGTTGCCAACCAGGCATCCTTGCCTAGCATAGGAAGTAACTGGTGAAGAGTCAGCATCTTGAATTTTGGAATGTTTAGAAAGGTGTTTAGAGTAGAAAGGTCCAGAATTGGACGCCATGATTTGTCTTTTCTGGGTACCAGGAAGAGTCTGAATAGAAACCTTATCCCTTTTCCTCTTCTGGTACTAGCTGAATAGCCCCCATGTTTAGGAGGGAAAGAACTTGTTTCAGAGCCACTGCCCACTGATTTGGGGGCAGGTCTGGCCACCCGTTTGGAGTTGGCAGCATGTGGAAATGAAATCTGTATCCCTGGGACACTATATTTAAAACCCATTTGTCCTGAGTTATAAGTTGCCAGTTTCCCCCCCAAAGGGGCAGCTAAGAGGTAATTGCTTAGCAATTTCAAAGGGAAGTCATTGAGACTGCTTAGCATTGGGAGGTGCCTTGTTGTTTCCAGATATGGAAGTGGAAGCACCCCATTGCTTAGTTCTGAAAGTCCCCTTGGGATTGAAACCTGGTGGTTTTGGAATGTCTGGGTTTGGCCGTAGGGGCTCTGGAAGGAGCTGGAAAGGACCAGTTCTTAGTAGGTCAATGCCTACTAAATCTAGGTGGTTGCACTTGTAAGAAATCTTTCACAGTTTGCACAGATTTAGCTTTATCGTCCATCTTTTTTAGAACTTCTTCAGCCTTATTGCCAAATAAGTGGTCCTGCTGTAAAGGAGCATCCAAAAGTTTTGCTTGAACATGATCAGGCAGAGATTGCTCCTTAAGTCAATCATGCCTTCTAAGCACAGACCCAGTAACAGCAGCCCTACAAGAGGCCTCTAAGGAATCAAAACCGCACTGCAAAGTATGTTTGCCACTTGTTCAGTTGAATGCAATAAATCCTGCAAATCTTTGTTCTCCACATAGTCAGAAATCAACATCATTTTCTATTTAAGCAATCCCATGATATGTTGTTGATATTTTAGCATATGAAATTGACAGTTTAAATCCCTGATTGCTAAGGTTGCAGAAGCGTAAATATCCAGCGCCGTGTAGTCTCTATCAGAAGGGGTAGGATTTTTAGCAGTAGCTTTAATGCCCCTGGGCCCCTTAGAAATGGTTTCAGGGTTCACAACAGGATTTCTGAAAAGGAATTTGTGGGACTCAGGAACCCTGTAGTACCTGTCTAGTTAGGGGCTGGAGGCAAGGAATCAGGGGCCATACTGGATTCTGGAAACACATCAACAACAATATCTATTACAGGAGGTATAGCCAAAGGCCTATGCTGAGGAAGGAGGAGGAAATCCCTAAGCCTCTTTTTGGATTCAGAGAAATCCTGACTTTCCCAGTGGAAATGCTCCCTTAAGGTATGTAAAGTTTCCCCAAAAGAGAAATCCTCAGGTGGAGAAGCAGAGGGAATGGAATCCTTTGCATCAGAGTCCTCATAAGTAGGTATGGACAAATCCAGATCATTAGAAGAGTCAGAAGAAACAGAGTCCTGTTCAGAAGATTCATAGTCAATTTCAATCCTAGGCCTCTTGGGGGGGGGGTTGGTTGACTACCCCTGATTAGAGTAATTAAATCTTCAGCCATTATGATAATTTGTTTTTTAGGCATAGGGGCCTACACATGTGGCCTGGGCATTGTTTTTTTGGACACAGATCGAGATTTAGGCCTTAGCACTGAAGTTGGAGCCGGTTTAATATGCAAGTCTGTAGGCCTGAATACACCCTCTGGTGTATTCAGGCTGGTGACGGCTCAGTGGCTCCGGACCCATCCAAGGAAGAGACATCCGCGGATTCCATATGTGAAGCATCTTGCAGCATACCAGACTCTGAATGGGTCTCAGTAGAGGCCTGCGAATCAGAAGTAGCGGGTATCAGGGGCTGCGAAAGCGCCTCACTGAATACCGACAAACTGGCGACTGGCTTAGGAGAAGTGCCGTCGGCAGTTTTGTACCTCAACGGCCTGTCTCTTTTTCTTTGAGTTTTTTAGGTATTTCGGTACTCGGACGGCTAACAGACGTCATTTCTGGATAAACCGAGAACCGAAATATTTTGAAGTAAAAATGTACCGACGACGGATAGTACGCTGATTAAATAAAGCACAAAACCGACAGCAAGGTACGTAGTGGTCAGGGCCTAGGCAAGGAATACAGTACAAATGAAAATCCTTATGAGGTATTTGCTTCCCACAAGTAATGTAATTATTAACTTTTACTGACATCGGTAAGGAGCAAGAAGTTTCCCCAGTGGGGTACTTGGCTTTAAGTTGAAGACTTTGGTTCTGAAACTCGAAAAGGAAAATTTCAGGAGTCGGCCGACTGGCACTTGCGAACTGCTTCTGGCACCGCGCGGCAAGAAAGACTGATGTAATGGCGTTGACTGCATGTTTTATACCACTGACGACCTGACGTCATGGAAGATAGGACAGTAACCGATGCAGGACTCAAGACTTTGTTAATCAGGCCGACTGAGGGCAACCTGCCAGCAGATTACCCACATGTAATGACTGCAACAGTGTAACACAAACATCCAGAAGTCAGGTGACCAGATGTATGTGATGTCATTCTGTAATCCAGCACTGCAATGATGTTTAATACTAGATGAGACAGAAGTTTCAGAGGAGTCTGTTTGTGAAACCTGGCAAAGAAGGACCACTCACCCATGTCATCTTACCTTACTCTAGTAAGTGAACTGGGGTAAAACAATTCTTTAGAACACTCAGGAAACTATAGTGAGATTAGTTAAGAACTGTTTTTCTGCATCTATGTGAATCTTTCTATCTGTGTTATTTTTAATATTTCCTGTGACTGAAACTCTAGTGTTTGCTATAAATAGACATTTAGTATTTTCATGTTCTTTTATTACTTATTATTAAATATATTTAAACTTTTCACTGTGGCTAGTCTTTTAGAGAATATATTAATCTTTGTGAGTACTTGTATTTATTTGGTGGCACTGTGGCCGCTCCTGAAAGCCTTGCTGCATTGGTCAAACACTACCATTTGTATTAGTATTAATTTTACTCAGTATAATTGGGTACCCTTGTAAGACCCTTAGAGTAGCTGCCTTTGGAGTGTTCTGGTGGCAGTATCTACCTTACAGTCTGGGCAAAGGGTGCATAGCTGATAAAGCTGTGCCAGCCTTTCCCAGGGTGTGTGTGTGTCTGTGTATGAGTGAAAATCAAATCTGAAAGTGTGTGCATCAACTAATTGAAGAAGGAATGCAGAGCACTGGTTTCACACAGAGGGTGGTGAAGAACTTGGCTTGGAACACTCGGCTGAGGACTCAACTCTACAGCTGTGTCAGTGGGGAGTCTTATTTGGGGTCTAGAGAGAGAGAGAGAGAAAGGGAAACCCAGCCTCAGAACTGTGTGTGTTCCCTGTGTGCTCTTAAGGGAAATTGTGATTGGTGCAGAGAGCTGCATCTGGAAATACTGTGTGTTTCTATCTATGTTCCAAGTGAATGTCTCTCACTGGTGTCAGTGGTGAGGATTGAAACTCCTTGATTACTGAAACCATTAAGGTGCCTGCAAAATATCCCATCTAACAACTAAAATATTGCTACTGCAGGCATCTTAATGGTTATGGACATCAGCTGGGTATGACAACCCTGTGTTTCTAGAGGTCCACCAAAGAGTCCACTTATGCTGTGCTGACGAGGTCATAAGAAGACTGAAACATGCATGTCCACACAGATCATGGAGTTTGGCTTTATTGGCCTGAATTTGCCCATTAACAGACAAAAAGAAAAAAGTCATGAGCATTCAGAACTGCCATATAGCTGAAACACCTGATGTCCTTAAGGGGTCATTTGCATATATCCCATTATCCTCGTTTAAAAGAGGTTTTAAGGAATCACACAGTGAAAACTCTAATTTGGCTAGGATTTTCTTTGTTTTTTTACTAACAAGTTTTAATTTAAAGGAAACAGCTTTGGGGTCCAACCTCCCCAGTCAGGACATAACACAGGGGTGGGTGCAATGCTCTCCCATGCTGATAAGTAACAGGTACACTATGTTTGATCCTCTGGCTGGAGTGCACACTATCTGATCCAGGGTGAATATGTTGATAAGGTAAAGGAAACTTGGTGCCTGTGAGTTGGAGACATGCAGGTTTCTCATTGCATACAGCGGCAAAGTCTCCCATGAACTGGGTATTTGGTTGGATGATGAGCACCTCTAATAGGTCTAGGCAAGAGTTATGAACTTTGAGGGTTACAGAGGGTGACCTGTAGACATGGTAAGGAACCCTGTCTAAGGAGACTTGAACATGGATGAACTCTAGGGTAACATCCTGTTTAACCAAGCTAGAGTTGTATTTCTTGATAACATAGATTGAAACGCCTCTACGTTTAGCCCCTGTATATGCTGCTGCCGGCCTAAAAATGTGGAAGGCAATGTAGACTTGCACTGTCTGAGAACTTTCTGCATCTCTAAACAAGTCACAGTAACAGCACAAATGTCCACATTCTCCAGAATACGGAGCACTTGAAGGGTGTGGAGTTTCTTGTTTAGGCTCCAAGTATTGAACATTAATATCTTAAGGCTGCTTTGAGTTTTTTTTTTTTTTTTTGCCATGTTGGTGGTTTTGTCATTTTGACCTTGCCTAAAAACGGCTCTAAAGGGGTAAATACGTTTTGGCAAATATCCAAAAACCCAGGGAGGAGAGGTATAGACCATACTTAGCAAAGCAACATGGTCTATTAACCATGTCCTTCCATGCTGAAAGAGATTGGATTCCCCTGGAGTGACACCAGAAACTAAGCCAATTATTAAAATCAATAATTTTCTGGTGATACTGTGACATCTTTGTTGAAAGTAGAATCCTTCTCAATGCAAGGCAAGTACCCATCTGTAACACACACTCAGAGAAATCCACAATGCCTTTTTCCATATAGTTCAGTGAGGAATATCTCAGGTTATTTACATTCACATGGACTATGACAGAATCATATTGGTATGTGTGTGGTGCAGTGACTTGAGTGCATATTTGATATTCACTCAAGTCACTGCACCACACATACCAATATGATTCTGTCATAGTCCATATGATGCAGTGACTTGAGTGCATATTTGATATTCACTCAAGTCACTGCACCATACATACCAATATGATTCTGTCATCGTCCATATGATGCAGTGACTTGAGTGCATATTTGATATTGCGGATGCTAGCTCCCAATAGGCAACTAACTATTTTCTTCTTCCTTTATCCAACCTGGTGAGAGGGGTATCTGTATGTTGCGCAATAGAATACCCTATGACAAAAGTAATAGTTAAAGCCTGTTCTTGTCTTATGTGCGTTGCTCTTGGGGGGATCATTGGGTGAGGCACCTACTAGAAAATCTTTTCCACTTGCACATATATGATTTCCTAGTAGCAAATTTTCTTTTCTTTTTTTTTGCCTCCTTTAGTACCCGCATCACATCCTCAGAAAACAAGTCTCTAAAAGATATTAAAATTCTACCACCCAAAAAGTGAGTTGAAGATTTTTCAGGTCACGGTGTATCATGCAACCTCTTTATTTCGAGAACAAATCCAGTCTGTGGGAAAGTTTGTGGTAATTGTCCTTGCCCACACTGAAAAGGGAGAAAGTACAGTTGTGTATCTTCTTCTTCTTTCGGCTTTTCCCAGTTAGGGGTCGCCACAGTGGATCACCTGTCCGCTCATGATTGTCAGTGGAGTTTTATGGTGTCGAGTTGCTAGCCCGGTGCCCAACCTTCCACAGAAGGCACACACGCACTCACACCTAGGGCCAATTTAGAGTGTCCAATCCACCTACATCATGTCTTTGGGATGTGGGAGGAAACCGGAGCACCTGGAGGAAACCCACGCGACCAAAGGGAAGACATGCAGACTCCGCACAGAAGGCACCCCAGCCGAGAATCGAACTGGAGAACCTCTTGCTGTGAGGTGACAACGCTAACCGCTGCACCACTGCGGCCATTGTGTATACTTACCATAAATGTAGATGTTCGAGTGTATTCACTATTGCGGTCATCACCTGTGGGTTATCCCTGCTGTGTTAGCCTTTGGTCGGCCCGAATACCATAGTCAATGTTTTTGTGCACCAGCTGCCATTGGCTGTAATCTGACATCAAGTCATCACTGCTACAAAGCAAAGCAGCCAACATCATTACATCAGTATTTCTTGCCCTAACCCGTCAGAAGCACACGGGAAAAGACAGAAGTGGTCCTGGTGGCTAAAAGCCACCTTGGGAAGCTTGTGTCCCCCTAGGGGAAGATGTTAAATGGTGGATGGAGGGAGGGAAACCAAGACTGCAACAGTGAATACACTCAAACATCTACATTTATGTTAAGTGTACACAATTGTACCATGTTCTTCATGTTTCACTGTTGCAGTCATCACCTGTGGGAGGATTCCCAAAGCTGAGGAAAAGGGTGGAAGGACAGGTTGAGTCCTATGTATGGGTCAGGAGCCCCTGCAGAATTGCAGAGGCAAACCCTGCCCTAGCCATAAAAAAGAGAGGTAGGTGGTAATGCTTTGTAAATGTATGGACAGAGGTCCAGGTGGCCGCTTCCAAGATGGCCCTGGTAGGTACTCCTCTGAGGAAGGCAGTGGAAGTGGAGGTTGCCCTAGTGGACTGGGTACAGATAGACTTGGGGATGGGTTTCCCATGTAGTCTGTAGCAAAAATGGATACAGCGTGAAATCCATTTGGAAATGGTTTGTTTGGAGATGAGCTTCCATTCTGCCCTGGGGCAAAACTTACAAGAAACTGGTCTGTGTTTCTGAATGGCTTAGTACAGTCCAGATAGTATCTAAGTTGTCTGTGCACATCTATTGAGTGTAGAATTCTTTCCCCCTTGTTTTGAGGGTTGGGAAAAAAGGTGGGAGGGTGTATGTCCTGGTTAAGGGTCACATCAGATACCACCTTGGGCATAAAGGAGGGGTTAGTCCTCAGGGAGACTCTGTCTGCATGGAAAATTATGAAGTGCTTGACAGCCAGGAGAACTTGAACTTCAGAGACCCTTCTGACTGAGGTGATAGCTAGCAGGAAGGCAGTCTTCCAAGAGAGGCGTTTCAATTCTGTTGAAGCGGCAGGTTCGAAAGGAGGTAAGGTTAGTTTCTCTAACACATAATTCAGGTCCCCTGGTGGCGTTGGAGGCCTTCTGGGAGGCCTGATAATAGAAGCCCCTTTGAGGAATTGCTTAATCAAAGGATGAGAGAAGAGGGGTGGGTCAGAATCATAATGGGCAGAGATGGCCAAGGGATGGATTTTAATAGAGGAGAAAAAGAGGCAACTATTGAGCAACTCTGCTAGTTAATCCAGGATGAGAGGGATGGAAGGTTGGGAGGTACTGCCCCCTTTTGAAGAATCTTTTCCATTTTCATAGGTTCATAGGTTTATACTAGGCTATCTGCCCTAAGGCATTTATAAGCCTAGCCCAAAATTTTGTGGCTTACGCCACCCCTTATATGAAAAAATACTGTGCCCATTAGTTTGTTGTGCCTCTGTCCAGCAGTGACACAGAGATGATTCCTGGGGTAAACCTACGATCTCCCATCCACAGGTCAAGATTTCTCTTGAACAGAGCCAGCGAGGTGCTCTGCCTCACATGGACCGGGATTTTATTCCACAGCATAGGGAGTCTCTGAGTGATAAATCTATCCCTCCAGCACGTCCCATTTATATCCGGTTTAAGGTTTAAGTCGCTTGCTCTAGTGGTTTTGGTGGATTTGGATTTTTTGAGGTGGAGCATGTCCATTAATTCCTGCATATGATTTTCTTGTGCTGGGTCTTCTGGCCTCTGTGATGTTGTCCAGGACCTGTTTGCTTAAAAGGGACTCCTTGTTAGTTTTTAGTGTATAAGCTATGCTGAAAGTTTGAGAGTCTGTAGGTCTGGGTGCAAGAGGTCTGACATCAGTGGAAGCAGCTTTGGGGGCTGTAAGGTCATAATGCATAATAATGCTGTCTGGGCCAAACTGGTGTGACGAGGATGGCCTTTGGTCTCTCCTCTCTTATTTTGATCAGAACCTTGGGAATAATAGGCAGAGAAGGGTATGGGAACACAAAGAGGGAGCGCCAGGGGAAGGTCAAGGCATCCACCTTCCATGCTAGGATGTGATACTCCCTGGTACAAAACTTGTGCAGCTGGTGGTTGAGGTGCAAGGCATAGAGGTCCACTTCTGGGGTCCCCCACTCCTGGGTGATTTGCAGAAAGATTTCTCTATGGAGCTGCCATTCATGGGGGTCCAGTAAGTTTCTGCGCAGGTGGTCCACCAGTGTGTTGTTGATCCCTGGTAAGTATTGGGCAATTAGGTTTAGCTCCATGGAGGTGGCTGTAAGACAGAAAATCATGGCTAACCTGCACAGGGGGTAAAGATTGGGTGCCCCCCTGCTTGTTGATGTACCACATTACTGTGGTGTTTGTTTTTATAAGGAGGACCCCTAGCCTGAGATGGGGTTGGAAGGAAGTCAGAGCCTTTTAGACTGCCATCACTTCTTTTGGGGTGATGTGCAAGTGAAGTTGCTGGGCATTCCAAAGGCCTTGGGTGCACCTGCCTACTAGGTGAGCGCCCCAAGCAATGTCTGAGGCGGCGGTGGTGATGGCCTGGCCAGAAGGGCAGAGGATGAAGGCAAGACTCTTGTTCATGGCACAGGCCTCTGCCTACCAGAGAAATTCGACCCTTATACAAGGGATCAGAGGGAGAGTGGTCTCTAGGGACTGAAAGTGCTGACACCAAAACTTCTTTAAGTACCACTGAAGTTTTCTCATGTGAATCCTGGTGACAGGGATGAGAAGGATGCAAGATGCCATGTATCCCAGGGCTTGTAGGAACTTCCTTGCAGTGAGGTGACTTCTGGAAGTCAGCTGGGTGAAGTAGAGAGGCAGGAAGCTCTGCTTTTCTGGGGATAGGAAGGACATTTGGGTTGGTGTGTCTAGCACAACTCCCAGGAAAACAATTTTTCTGGTGGGGTTTTGCTTTAATTTTTTTCTCGTTGATGGTGATCCCTAGGGAAGTTAGGAGTGATCTAACAGAGAAGGTCCTGGAGCAACTTTTCTTTGCAGTCTGCCTGAATGAGAGAGTCGTCCAGGTAAGGGAAAATCTGTATCTCTCTCTGTCTGCAGAATGCTTTAGCCGGGGCCAAGCATTTGGTGAATACTCTGGGAGCAGTAGATAAGCCAAAGGGCAGTGCAGGGAACTGAAAGTGTTGATAGCCTGCTCTGAAGTGCAGGAATTTTCTGCACGATTCCCTGATTGGGATGTGGAGGTAGGCATCTTTTAGGTCTAGTGTCACAAGCCAGGCATTGTGTGAGCATAGGAAGGAGATGCTGCAAGGTTAGCATTTTGAATCTGGGGACCACCAAGGAGGTTGTTCAGTTTGGATAGATCCAGGATGGGGTGCTAAGTGCCCTCTTTTCTGGGAACAAGGAATAGTCTGGTGTAAAAACCTTTTCCTGTTGGATCTGGAAGGACAGGTTCTACTGCCCCCTTGGATATTACAGTTTGGACCCGTTTCAATGCCTTTGCCCACTGGTTTGGGGGGAGGTCTGGGTACCTTCTTGGAATAGGGAGTTCGCTGAATGAGAATCTGTATCCCTGAGAAATTACTTTAAGACCCATTGGTCCTTGGTTATAGAGACCCAATTGTCCTTGAAGAGGGTGAGCCTTCCTCCTAGTTTTTGATGAGTGAAAGGAGCGCAGAGGGCTTAGGGCTTGGCTTAGAACTCCCTGCCTTACAGACGGAGGTGGGTCCATTGTTTGCTTCTTTGCTGGCCCTGGGGTAGGGGCCTGGATGGCCAGTCCCTGTCTGCTAGGTGCAGGGAAGGACCAGTGCTTAGAGGGATAGTTCCTGCTAAATCTGGGAGGTTGAACTTGAAAGAAATATTTTACTGTTTCCATAGATTTTGCTTTGTCTTCCATCTTTTTAAGCACCTCTTCTGATTTTTCCCCAAACAGGCGTTCCTTATCTAGGGGTGTATCAATAAGTTTAGACTTGACATGATCAGGGAAAGGTTGTTCCTTCAGCAATGCATGTCTTCTAATAACAGATCCTCACACTGCTGCCTTGCTAGAGGCTTCCAGGGCATCATATCCACATTGTAAGGAGTGTTTGGCCACTTGACAAGCAGAGTGTAGTAAATCTGCCAGCTGTTTTGAGTTGGCACCGTCAGGTGAGGTAGCAATCTTCTGTTTTAATTGTTCCAAAGTGTGTTATTTTGACATATGGAACTGACAGCTGAGTGCTCTGATAGCTAAGGTTGGAGAGGTGTATACTTTCTTACCCCATCTGTCCTGAGCTCTGGAGTCTGTCAGAAAGAAGAGGATTCTTGGCAGAACTAGTCGTAGCTCCTTTGGATCCCTATGTAATGACCTCAGGGTCTGCAGCAGGATTCCTGTACAGGTTTTTGTGAGAATCCGGTTCTCTACAGTACCCGCCAGGTTTAGTTGGAGCAGGGTATCAGGGGCTAAGCTGGATTCATGGAAGATATCATCCACTTCCAAAATAGGTGGGATGGCCAGGGCTCTGTGCTGGGGCAGTTCCAGAAACTCTTAAGTAGTTTCTTTGACTGAGGGAAGTCTTGAGATTCTCACTGAAAATGTTCCCTGAGGGAGTGAAGGGTTTCCCCAAAGAAGAAGTCCTCTGGAGGGGAGGCAGAAGGGATTGATTCCTCTGCATCTGAATCCTCAAACAGTTAAGGGATGTTGTTCTTCTTCAAAAGCAGAATAATCAGATTCCTCAGACTCTTGGTCTGTCATAGTTTCAGGAGAAGGATGCCTTTTCTTTGTTGGAGTTGGGGCCTGAGTACCTTGGATAAGGGAGATGAGATCCTCCGCCATTTTAAGCATCTGAGCTTGGGGTGGGGGAGCAGTAGCAAGATGGTGGCTAGAAGCAGATTTCCTAGGAGTGGCCTGGCTTCTAGGCCTGAGAGAATCTGTCTGTCTCTGATGCGAAGACGTCAGTTTTTGTCTAGAATCGGTAGTGCGAAAGGCCTCTTCGGAAGCCAATGCCTGCGTCGCGGCTCCGGACCCAAACAAGGCAGAGACAGCCAAAGGCTTGGAAGACTAAGTGGATTTTTGGGCATACCGGACTCCGAAAGGGTATCGGCAAAGGCCTGTGTAAAAAGCAAGTCAGGCATCAGGGGCTGCAAAAACACCTCACTGAATTCTGGAAAACTGACGACTTGCTTAGAGGTAGCGTTGTCGGAAGGCTTAGCCTTGTGTGGCCTGTGTCTAACTTTATCTCTACTTTTTTTGGAATGTCAACAGATTGTTGGCTGACAGACGCCATACCGCAATTCGAAAACGGAACACAAAAATAATTGTCTACAAAAAGAGCTCTACAGCGCATGGTTCTCTCATTAAAGAGGACACAGAACCGGCAACGAGGGACATCGTGGTCTGGGCCTAAACAAGTGATGCAGTAAGAATGAAAGTCTCGGTGTGGGATCTGCTTTCCACAGGTGAGACAATTAACTTTTTCAGACATCGGTTAGAGCAAGAAAAAAGGGTCCCCAATGGGATACATAGCTTTAGATGTTTTCTGCTGAAATTCAACTTCTGGTAGCGACTGACTGGCACTCGTGCGAACTGCTTCTGCTATGGGTTCCACGGCAAGAAAGACTGATGTCATGATGTCGACTGCATTGCTTTATAGCACTGACAACCTGACGTCAGACTACAGGCGGTGGAAGCCGGCACACAAAGACATTGATTCTGGTATTCGGGCCGACTGAGGGCTACCACAGCAAGGATAACCCACAGGTGATGACTGCAACAGTGAATCACGAAGAACATCTGCTGTTGTCTGGGCCAAAAGGGACTTATCACCACAATTTTTGTGGTCTCCTCCTGGCCATTCAGAAGAACCATTGGCATCAGTGGAAAGTGGTTGAAAAGTATACAGTAACATTCCAATCCATGGAGATGAAATGATATCTGTCCTCCAGGCCTGTTTGCAAGAGGTCCTTCAGCAGAATTTCTCACCCTGTCTTTTCTGAAAAGAGGACAGTAGATCTACTTGATGTGTTCTCCACAGTTAGAACAATTCCCGGAAAAACTCAAGAAGCAGTTTCTATTGGTAGGGTCTGTCCTGGTCCTGCTGATCTTGACTAATTGGGTTTTGCTCTGGCAGAATGTATGAAGCCTACAGAGTCAACTCCAGCTGAGCTGTTATAACTCAGGCTGTCAAAGCCAGTATTGTAAAGAGGGTAGGATCTGATACCCCCTTTGTTTATATATCGTATCACTGTGTTATTATTTGTGTTCACTTACAGAGGTCCTGGGGACTAGAGATGATTTAAGTCTGCCAATATCTCTCTTGACATTTCTGAGCTTCTGTCTGAAGGGTTTCACAGAGACTGCACGTTTTGCCTCTTTGAACACCGCACCTCATGCTAACTCTGATGCATCTATAGTTACATGGGGTTCGGAAAGGAGAGTGGGAGACCTGGATTGTAAGGGATCTGTTCTATCCACTGAAGAACTGGGATCTGAATGACAAAGGGTACGGATGATGAATTCAGACTGCACTACTGTACCACTTTCTGAATGCGGAGTCTAGGCAGTGGAAACATGAGAATCACAGATACCAGGTATCCTAAAATCGTGGGAAAAAAAAAAAAAAAGAGAGAAACATTGGAAAAAAGAGTTGTGCAAGTTAAACTTAATCTCACCCAAACCAGTAGATGTTCAAATTCCTCACTTCTGCAGTAGCAGATGCGTTGTGTACTGCCCAAGATGAAACAACCGACTAGTTTCCAAATGCTCTGACTCACTCAGCCCCGTGAAAGGAAAATTAGCAGTCACAGTGAAAAATCTTCACTCTAAATCTAAATAGCGCACTCATCCTGAGCTACAAAAAACATAAATAACCAACAAATTTATAACTAAACAATTATCTAAATACAAGAACAGGGTGTGGAAAATAGCTGTGGCTACAGCAGCAGTGAGGAATTCAAATATCTACTGTTATGTTTACGTGTAACTTGCACAACTGTGTTATGTTCATTCTTACTGCTGCAGAAACCAGTAGGATATATGGGCTGATTATCAAAGCCTATCCAACCTGTGATAAGGATGGATATGGATCTAAAAGCCAGTCCTAGATCTAGAAAAAAAAAAAGAAGTTATGTTCTTAACATAACGCTCCATCTGTGCTGTTGTCTTTCATCTGTCTTCAACCCATGGGTTCGGATCAGAGCTCAGATCCGACTTGGCCGCATTACATAGCTGCTCCTCCTCCAGCCATAGTTCCTCACTCCACCATCACTACCTCAGATCGAGTTTACTGAAACACGTGACCAGAAAAAAGTAACACCACCATTTCAGGAGCTCAAAGGTGACCAGGAAATGGTGTGAGCTCCATCTTACAGGTCCTCAAAAAAAAGGAAGGGGGATGGAGGGGAGGAAGGTTGAAGACAGATGAAAAACTACAACACAGATGGAATGTTATGGTAAGAACATAACTTCTTTATCTGATGTTGTTGCTTTCATCTAATCTTCAACCCATGAGTCCCTAGCTACTTAGATCCTGAGTAGCCCTAAGGAAGGATGTTCCAGAGCACGGCAGAGCCAAAGGATGCTCAGCTTCTGGAAATTTTGTCCAATTTGTAGTGGTTGATAAAGGTATGAGGGTTAGTCCACGTAGCAGCTGTACAGATGTCATCTATGGAAACTGGACCAGAATGCAGAGGAGGTAGAAATGGATCTGGTGGAATGGGCTTTCACGTCATCTGGTAAGGGAATGCGTTTTAGATTATAAATCAAGTGGTTACACTTGGAAATCCAATTAGAAATAGTCACTTTTGAAACCAGTCTTCCTAGTCTGGACTTTGAAAGTGAGACAAATAATTGATCTGACTTGTGAAAGGACTTGGTTCTAGCCAGATAAATCTCAACCGTCTATGTAAGTCCATAGAATGGAGTTGGTATTCCCTCCCTTTGTTTTGGACGTTGGTGGAAAAGAACGGTAGGTTGATCTCTTGACTGATGTTGCCCTCTGAAGCAACTTTTGGGACAAATGAAGGATTAGTGTGGAGGGTAACTCTGTTCTTATGAAAAATAAGGTATGGGGACTCGATGCATAATGCTTGAAGTTCTGAAACTCTCTTTGCTGAGGTAACAGCTACGAGAAATGCAGTTTTCCAGGAAAAGAACTGAAGGTCCACTTTGGCAGCTGGTGCAAAGAGGGGAGATGTTAAAGCCTGGAGAACTAAAGTAAGATCCCAGGGGAGAATGACTTTTTTAACAGGCGGATAGAGAAGGAAAGTACCCTTGAGAAAAATTTTGCAAAGTTTTGAAGAAGCCAAAGAAGAGGCATTAAAACCCATATGGTAATTAGAAATGGCTGCTAGTTGCACTTTGATAGTAGATGAACTGGAACCTTTCTGAAAAAGGTTTGAAAGAAAATCCAAGATAAAAGGGAACAGGAGTGGAAAAAGTGTCAACTTTGTGTTGCTGAGTCGTCGTCTTCTTTTGGCTGCTCCCATTAGGGGTCGCCACAGCAGATCAACTATTTCCATTTCTTCCTGTCCTCTGCATCTTGCTCTGTCACACCAACCACCTGCATGTCCTCTCTCACCACATTCATAAACCTCATCTTAGGCCTTCCTCTTTTCCTGTTACCTGGCAGCTTCATCCTTAGCATCTTTTTCCCAATATACTCAGCATCCCTCCTCAGCACATGTCCAAACCAATGTAATCTTGCTTTGACTCCAAACCTTCCAACCTGGGCTGATCCTCTAATATACGTATTCCTAATCCTGTCCATCCTTGTCACACCCAGTGCAAATCTTAACATCTTCAACTCTGTCATGTCAAGCTCTGACTCCTGTCTTTTTGTCAATGCCACTGTCTCCAACCCATATAACATAGCTGGTCTCACTACCCTCTTGTAGACCTTCCCTTTCACTCTTACTGGTACTCGTCTGTCACAAATCACTCCTGACACTCTTCTCCACCCATTCCATCCTGCCTGTACTCTCTTCTTCACCTCTCTTCCACACTCACCATTACTCTGAACTGTTGATCCCAAGTATATAAACTCAGCCACCTTCGCCACCTCTACTCCTTGCATCCTCACCATTCCTCTATCCTCCCTCTCATTCAAACACACATATATTCTGTCTTAGTCCTGCTGACCTTCATTCCTCTTCTCTCTAGAACATATCTCCACCTCTCCATGGTCTCCTCCACCTGTTCCCTACTCCCACTACAGATCACAATGTCATCTGCAAACATCATAGTCCATGGGGACTCCTGTCTGATTTCGTCTGTCAACCTGTCCATCACAATTGCAACTAAGAAAGGGCTCAGAGCTGATCCTTGATGTAATCCCACCTCCACCTTAAATGCATCCATCACTCCCACCGCAGACCTCACCGCTGTCACACTACCCTCGTACATATCCTGTACCACTCTTACATATGTCTCTGACACTCCAGACTTCCTCATACAATACCACAACTCCTCTCTAGGCACCCTGTTATATGCTTTCTCTAAATCCACAAAGACACAATGCAACTCCTTCTGACCTTCTCTGTACTTCTCCATCAACACTCTCAGAGTAAACATCGCATCTGTAGTACTTTTTCCTGGCATGAAACTATACTGCTGATCACTAATCATCACCTCCCTTCTTAGCCTAGTTTCCACTACTCTTTCCCATAACTTCATGCTGTGACTGATCAGTTTATTCCCTCTGTAGTTACTACAGCCCTGCACATCATCCTTATTCTTAAAAATCGGTACCAAAACACTTTCTCCATTCCTTAGGCATCCTCTCACTTTCCAAGATTTCATTAAACAATCTAGTTAAAAACTCCACTACCATTTCACCTAAGCATCTCCATGCTTCCACAGGTATGTCATCAGATAGAAAATCTCTTCCACTTACTAGCATAGATTTTCCTAGTGGAAGCTTTGTAGGCTGCTAAAATGATATCCTTAACAGACGATGACAGCCCAGGAACTCTAGCCATCATTGGAAGTGGATTAGCCAAGCTGTCAACCTGAGATCAACAATGTCTGGGTGAGGGCAACTGGACAGATGTGAAAGAAGATTCTGAGATGGATGCAGAGTCCAGGGAGGACACAACAAATGAGACCATAGCATGGGAAACCAGATTTGTTAAGGTCAGAATGGGGCAATGAGGATGACCTTTCACCTCAACCTCCTGGCTTTCTGAAAGAATTTTGGAATAAAGGGCAAGGGACGGAATGGATACAGAAAACCAGGGTGGGGGGGCCAAGCGTGAACTAGAGCATCTCTTGGGGATTCCCTTGGTGGAGGAATTAGAGCAAAGACCTTGCTGTACTTTGTGCTGAAAGGAGAGGTGAAGAGATCACAGCAAGGATGACCCCATTTCTGGAAGATCATGTTCGACACTGCTGGGTTGAGACACCACTCGTGAGGCATCAGCAGGGTTCAGCTGAGTCTGTCGGCTAGAACATTGGATTTCTCCAGAATGTGCATTGCGATAAGAAAGCAGTTGGAAGAGATCACCCATTCCCACAATCTCATGGCTTCTCGACATAGGGAGTAGGATCTGGCTCCCCCTTGTTTGTTTATATACCAGACTACCAACATATTGTCTGCCTGGATAGCAATATTCCCAGTTGGAAGAGAGTCCTGAAGTGCTTGCAACACCAGAAGCACTGCTCTCATCTCCAGGACATTTATATGCAAATTGATCTCCAGAGATGACCACAATCATCTTTCACAAATAATGCCCCCCCAAATAGGAAGAGTCCGTGGTCACTGTGGCTGAGGATGTAGGGGGGGTAAGAAAGGATGACCGTCCAGAAGACTTTGAGGGTAAAGCCACCACATCAGAGAAAGTCTGCAGACCCTTGACAATCATACTGGATGAGAGAGAGGAAGATCCAAGAGAGACCAATGCACTGCCAGGGTTCACTGAAGTACTCTCATATGAAGACGGGCTGTGGGAATAATGGTAATGGTTGCAGCCATGGACCCCAGAACTTGAAGAACCAGGTTCGCGGGGGGCACGGAATGTGTAGAATATGTCTGATGTGAAGCTGTAACAACAGGATTCATTGGGGAGGAAGAAAGGCCTTGAACTGTAAAGTGTCAAGACATGCTCCTATAAAGTCTAGGACTTGTACTAGTAGGAGATGTGACTTTTTCAAGCTGACAGTACTGAGCTAGTTGTAAGATGTAATTCTGGACTAGCAATAGTTGATGTCAGGTAGAAGCAGCTATGAACCAGTCGTCCAAGTGCAGGAATACTTGGAAACCCTGCAGTCTGAGATGGGCTGCCACTACTGCCATGACTTTGGTGAACACCCTGGGGGCTGTGGTGAGACCAAAGGGGAGTACTCGGAACTGGAAGTGACTGGCTCCCAACGGGAAGTAGAGAAACCTCCTGGATTGCCTATTCATCTTTATATAGCAGTACGCATCCTGGAAGTCTACTGGAGCACATCCAGTCATTCTCCTGTAACATGGGGAGAATGGATTAAATATTGACCATCCGTAACTTTGTTTTGGCAACTGATTTGTTCAGATCGCTGAGGTTCAGTATAGATCTCAAGTCCCCTGTCTTTTTTGGCACCAAAAAGAATCTTGAGTAGATGCTTGTTCTGGACTGGTCTGGGGGGACTGGCTGGATGACTTTTTCTTAGCAGACCAGAAATTTCCACAGCTGCTGCCTCTCTCTGATCGGATGGAACACTGGGGAGGGTTTTTCTGGGTCTGGGAATGGGCAGAAAAGGAATGTTGTACCCTCTGGATATGATGGTCAACAACCAATCGTCCACAGTGATGGCTTCCCAGCCTGTTGGGTGAAGTGACAGATGGCCCCAGACTGCCTCCAGAGTGCAGCAGTTGGGGCAACCCCTCAGGGTTGTGGAAAGGGTTTCTCCGAGAAAGGTTTTAGGGAACCCTTGTTTCTGGGAACCCCTCTACCCCTAGGGTGGCGTCCATGGTTTCCCACTCTGCCTCTGGAGGAAACCTCTCCTCTCTGAGACTGAAAAGAAGAACTCTGGGACTTACGGAATCACTATAGTCAGGCACAATGATGTTCCACTCAGGCTAAACAAGGAGAAAGTTACTGTCAGCTACCTGTTGGGTGCCAGGATCCACCACATAACCCACGCACTCAGGTCACTCCACAACAAGTACAAATATGACACTGCCATTGTCCATGTTGGTGTGAATGACCTGAGACATACCTCCCTGGAACACATGAAAAGAGACATGGAGGAGCTCTCTGATCTTGTAGCCCAGGCAGGTATGACCCTAGCCCTGAGTAGCATCCTGCCATCACCCAGAATGATACCACAGTACAAGGACAAAATGATTGACTTCAACAATTGGCTAAGCTTCTGGTGTCATTTTAAGGGAATCCAGTATCTGTCTGCCTGGGATGACATGATCAACAGACCACAATGCTTTGCCAGAGATGGCCTGCACCTGTCTCCCTTGGGATTCCGGATACTGGCAAAGGCTCTTGCCACCCCTATAGTGCCTTTTTAGGCAAGGTTCAAATGACAAATTCACCACCTTAACAGGTATAAGCAAGCAAAACCTGAGGGTAATGCAATGCTAGAAGTCTAAACCTCACAATTCTCTCATTCGAGGCACTCCTTAAAATGGAGAACATCGACATCTGTGCAGTGACAGAGTCCTGGTTCAAAGCTCCAGAGAGCACCCCTGCATTACCAGGCTATAATTCATACCACACCTTTCAGCCACCTAACCCGGACCGAAACACTAAAGGCGGAGGCGTGTCCATATTCATTTAGGATGTCCACACCTCTAAGCTAGTTACTCAGCATAATGCATCCAAGATTATCCAAGTGCAACTAACTCTGGGCTACACTGCAATCCAAACTGTAGCTTGCTACAGACCCCCCACCATGCCCCAGGATTACCACTCCTCTTCTTCATACACTGGAAAATATTAGGGTACAACCCAGCACCCCAATAATGGGTGATTTCAACTACACCCCCATTAACTGGGAAAACTACTCATGTACCAACTCTCTTTTGCTCAACGTTTTCTGGAATTCATAAATTCCAACACCTTGGATCAACTTATCCACACCCCCACCAGGGGCAGCAATATCCTAGACCTGGTCAAAACCAACATTGGCGACCGGTGTTCCACACCAGAGGTCAATTCCTCATTGGTCAGATCTGACCACAAGCTAATCACCCTAGACATCCACATCCCACCCCAACCCCCCATTAGGGAAACAACCGTAAAAAAATTCTCCAAAGCCAACTTCACGCTTCTTAAAACAGAAGTGGCAAACTTCACAACACCCATGCAGATGGACAATAGAGGTACAACTGCTGAATCCTACACAAATACACTTTATAAGCACTTACACAAGTGCATAGATTGTGCTATCCCTAACAGGACCAAGATGCTATCCTCCAAAAAAAGTAAGCCAATCTGGTGGTCTTCTGCCATAAATAAACTCTACAACAGAAGAAAGAAACTGTTGCAAAAAAGAGTAAAATCCCATGATTGGAGGAACTCCCTGGTCAGCCTCAGTAAGAAGCGGAGATCCCCTCATAAAATCCTCCAAAGCTAGTTATGAAAACAAAATCGCCACTGATTCTATAGACAACCACAAAGCATTCTATAGCTATGTCAAGAATCTCAATGGCAACACTCAGATCTGCTCTGAGTTACAACACAATGGCACTAAATATACAGAACCAACTGATATTGCCAGCATTGTAGCAGATAGGATCAGTGCTAACTTTACCCCCTCTCACCCCCTAAAGGGCCCATTTCTATACTGGAAGAATGCAAAGTTCCTGTAATCACGGTTGCACAGGTAAAATTCTCACTCTCCAAAGCCAAGAACACAGCATCCACGGGACCTGACAACATCCCAGGCTGCATTCTACATGAACTACAGAATGAACTGGCACCCCACCTAAGTACCATGTTCAATCATAGCCTCACCTCAGGCTTTGTGCCCAATGAATGGTGCATTGCGACGGTTATCCCACTCCACAAAGGGGTAGCCATGACAGACCCAGAGAACTACCGCCCCATTAGCCTGACTAGCCTGGTCTGTAAGGCCATGGAATGCATCATCATGGAACTCATAAACAAAGACATTGGTAATCCCAAAACTCTGAACCCCACACAGTTTGGGTTTGTAAAAGCCAGATCATGTCTCCTAAACATGATAGACTTCTTTGAAGCAGTCACCAAAGCTACAGAGGAGGGTAAGGTGGTTTACACAGCCTATCTAGATCTCGCCATGGCTTTCAACACCATCCCCCACTCTGGGATTATAGATAAGCTCACTAAACTAGGTATACATCCCTATGTCACAAAATGGGTTGCTAAATAGCTTACTGACAGAACCCACACTGTGAAAGTTGCAGACTCCAAATCCGACTTCAGACCAGTGACAAGTGGAGTACCACAGGGTTCAGTCCTGGGTCCTCTCCTGTTTGGTATCTTCTTCTCTGAAGTACAGGCCAACACAGAATGTCTTTGGCTAACTAAGTTCGCAGATGACTGCAAACTAGGAGCCATAATCGAAACTCCTAACTATGTGGACATCCTACAAAAGGGCCTCACTGAGACAGATGCCTGGTGTCAAAGCCATGGCCTCAAGCTCAATGCCAAAAAGTACATTGTCATCCCCTTTGGTAAAAATTCTGTACCCATGAACTACCACATAGGCGGTAGTCTACTTAACACTGAAAGTGTGATAAGAGACCTTGGGATACAGGTGGACAGTAGTCTCTCCTTTGACAATCGCATTGTCACAGTGGTCAGGAAATCCTTCTACGTGGCACACCTCATCACAAAAGGTTTCTCATCCAGAAAAAGAGAGGTCATTGTTCTCCACTACTCATCACTCATTAGACCCATTAGAGAGTACAACGCCCCTTTTGGTATATACCTCACAAGATATCTACAACAACTAGAAAGGCCGCAGAAATACCTCACAAAGAGGATTACTGGCCTCAGACGCCCTAAGCAGACAGTCTCAAAAAACTCCAGCTTTACTCTGTCGCATATCGCCTACTCAGAGGCGATCTCTACCTAACATACAAAGCTATGTCAAACCCAGAGCTGTTGGACATGCTCCACTTTAAGAAATCCCAATCCCTCCGAGCTACACGCTCTAATGTCCTAAACCTTGTCACCACAATAAACAGAACATGCTGGAGTGATAGATTCATGTCCCAGGGACTTCCCATACTCTGGAACAGACTACCTATGTATGTCAAACAGAGCTCCTCATTAGCACTTGTCAAGAAAAATCTTAATGGTTGGATGGGAGATAGGAAATTCACCCCGGAGATCACTTCTGTGGCTCTGCTTGACAGGGGCACAGGAAAATAATTTTCTTGGGTGGCAAAAGCCAGGGTACCTTTTTGGCTAGGCTTATATAAGCCCTAGGGCCAATAGCCTAGTACCTACCTATGAACAAGTTCTTACCACCACGTGGATTCTGGGAAAAGGATCTTTGTGGGGTAGTGAAGCGGATCCCTACGGCAGAAAGCATCTTCCCATCTTTCTCGCTTTGGGAGAGAGTGTCGCGAACAGATGGCCCGAACAAGGCTGATCCGTCGAAAGGGGCACTGGTGAATGACACCTTGAAGGGTTCAGAAAAATCACAAAGCTGCATCCAGGCATGGAGTCTAACAGCAATGCCTCATAGAGGTGTTGGATATGGCAGTGAGGGTGGCCAGTTTACAGGAGACAGGCCCTCTCCTCTTCGGGCGTGGACCCTGTGGAAGACTGAGCAATCTTTTTGATTAGATCCCTATGAAGTCTGGGGATGTGGGCCAAATAATTCAGTGCCCTCAGAGAAAAGGTTGCTGAAGAATAACCTCCCGAATCTGTCCAAAGCCCTAGCCTCCCTGTTAGGGGGATGGACAGTGGAACTCTCTTAAGGGAGTTCATTCCTGGTGGCCACTGCAACCACCATGGCATTGACAGGGATACCCTTAGACCAATGGGACCTGTCTGGGGGAGCACTAAGGACCCTGTCAGGACAATGGGGTATTGGTTCTACCATGTCAGATTCTTTCCACGCCCTGCGAGAAATAAGGTCTATCAAGGGATCTGCAGGGGGGGACACCCACAAAGTAGAAGGTCCTGTTCCAAAGGCCTTGAGGAACACTGATTCTTATGGATTAGGGTTTTGGGTAGACCACCCACTTTCTGCCTGAGGATTTCCATGATGTCCCATAAGGGGACATCAGGTAAGGAAATGGGAGACTTTTTCTCCTTCCTCAAAATCAGTGCCATCGCTGAGGGACTCTGGAGGTGAGTCCAAGTGCCTCCTCTTGCACTTGTGCTTTTCGTGGATCTCCTCAGTGGGAAGATCTGGGAAGGCATCGAAAGCCTGTTGGAGTTCCAGCTCTGGAGCAAGGCTCGAGGTGTGAGGAACAGGCAGTCTGAGAGGGATGCCTGCTGCACAGATACAGAGGGAGCAGACAAGGTATCTGAAGCTGGGAGTGTCGGGGCTATCACTGGAGTGGAGAGAACACGTTGCATCCCCTCAAATGCTGAAGGACAGTGAACACCAGAGGACAACTCTGCCAGAGTTGAAGCCACCCGCATTGAAAAGCCCCGGACCCTGCTATCACCGATCACCAAGGAGGCCGTCAGAGCAGAACTGTCAAATGCCAAGGAGCCAAGAGGTAGGGACAGATCAGAAAGCCTCAAACCAGACGCCCAACCCTCGGACTCTGGGCCAAAGTCAGGGACAGATCAGAAAGCCTCAAACCAGACGCCCACCCCTTGGACTCTTGGCCAAAGTCACAAGAGTCAAGGTAACAATACCCATCGGCGCCAAGGTCTCTACAGTTGGGAGCTTTGGACCGAGGGTTCCGAAGCCAAAAGTCAGATTGGAAGAGAAGCCAAAGGTAAAGGTTGGGTGCTCATGGCTTCAGAGGGGGACTGAGCAGGCAGAACCCCCAGCTGCATCTGTGCACGCAGAAAACGCATCAAAATCCTGTCCATCTCGGCATTGGAGAAGGAGTGAGAGGACGCTGCAGATGAAGCAATGGAGTCCCGAGTAGTGCTTAGGGGAGGTGAGGATGAGGGGAGTGGGGGCGGGATCAGGCTCAGGTGAGAACCTTGGAGTGGTTGGGCAGGTAGAGGAGCACTTTCTTTTGGGGGAAGGAGAACGAGAAGCCATGGAATCTGTAGGCCTCTTATGGGGGTCGGTCTTCCTTGGGGACCTTATCTGAGTGTTTAGACTTAGTTGGGTACTCCCGGTCAGAATTGGATGGAGTTTGTGCTCCTGAAGGAGGGGCCTGTGTAGAAGAAGAGGGGAGCAGGCCCTTCAGAATAAGTTTGTTCCTCCTGTCTAGCCCGCGCACACAGAACAGGAGGACTCTAGGTGACTAGCACCCAAGCAATAAACGCACAGGGTGTAGGCATCGGAGGGTGGTATTTTGTGCCCACACCCTGTGCATTTTTTAAACCCAGCCTTAGGGGCTTCGGACATTGTGGAGGAGGAAAACGACAAAAAGTAAAGCCTGATGGCCTGATTCTAAGTGAACTCTGACATAACGTTGGGCATGAATGGGGGATTTGTTCTTAATGATATGCAATTCTTATGGAAGGCCAGAGTTCACCCACCATGAGATCTTGCAATCCAAACACTCCTCTTGCAGATTTCAGAGCAATGAGAACAGTTTTCCATGCAATGAACCTTAAATTAGCTTGATATCCAGGTTCAAATGCAGATGTGGTTAATTGTTCCATCACAAAATTAAGATCCCATGAAGGAACAACCTGTTTATGGAGGGATCTCAGGTGTAGGATTCCTTTCTTTACCAAAAACATAAAAGAAAATGGAGGAAATGTGTTAGACATGCTGAAATTGCCCCAAGATGTACCTTGTTACTCTGGCTATTGGCTAGACACCAAATAGACAATCTTTTGCACTTGCCTATGTAAGATTTCTAGTAGCAAATTTTCTTGCCTCCATTAGTACCTGCTGCACATCCTCTGAAAACAGGTGTCTAAAAAGAATTATAACTGCATCATCCAGGCAGCTAGTGGAAGATGCTTCAGAGTGGGATGCATCAAATTCCCAGGCTTGTGTGAGTAGGTCCAGTTTGAACGGAAGCTTATGGCAATTGCCCTTGGCCAATTCCATAAGAAGGAAGCACCAATGTTGCCTGGACCAAAATGGGATTACCTCAATTATTTTTGGCCAGTGTTTCTGAATCTTCAGAATTACCCTATCAGCAGAAAGGGTGGGAATGCATAAAGAAACTCCATTCCATGGGAACAAAAATGCATCTGTTGTCCATGTCGGCCTGCAGTGAGTTCTGAGCACAATTTGTTCAGTTGTCAGTTTTAAAAAAAGGCAAACAAATCTACTTGAGGTGCTCCCTACAACTGGATCAATTACTCTTCCCCCCTTGTTCAGTTTCCATTTGTGAGGGTCTGTCCTGGTACTGTTCAGCTTGTCTGACACTCATTTTTGCTCTGATCAAAGGCAAGATGTTTTGAGGGTTAATGAGTGCCGAACAGCTACCTCCCAAACCACAAATGCCAGCCTCCATACAGAGTATGATCAGGTTCCTCCTTGTTTGTTGATGTACCACATTAGCATGGTGCTGTCTGTAGTTACCTGAAGAGGTCCCAAGGAACATAGATGATGAACAGATTTTAAGGCATGCACGGCAGTCAATATCTCTAACATTTATGTGTTTGGTCTGTCAGAGAAGTCTCACAGGCCTTGCACCCTTATCCCCATTGAAACTGCTACTAAGTGAAATTTAAGGTGTCAGAATAAGACTGATTTGAAGATAGTGAAGAAAAGGGGAGACCTGAATTTGCTTTAATTTGCAGTCTCCATCAGTGCAGCTCCGTTTTTACAAAGCCTAAGACTGAAATCTGAAATTCCAGACTAGTTAAATGTTGGGTCTATGCATACTTTAGAAAGCACTGAATTGTTCTCATGTGTAACCTGGCAAGAGGAATCATGAGAATCACACAGACCACGAACACTAGGATCCTGAGATGGTTTCTGACTTAAGCCAGAGAGTGAGTTGAGAAGTTCAAGAAAGTTTCCAGGTACAAATTCACCTTCCCCTGTGTCAAAAAAGTATTTTGCTGCAAGGTTTCTATAACATATTCTAGAAATACAACCCTGTGTGACAAGATAAAGGAGGATTTTTGAATGTTTGTCTACAACCCCAGATTGGACACAACCCATTGTAATGACTCTTGACATATGGGAAAAAAAACTCTAAAGATGAGCAAGTCATCCGACTAAGGAAATATGTAAATGCCAGTGTACAACGAGTATGACTGGAGTTAGAAACTCTGTAAACACAAACGGAGCAGGAGACAACCCAAAGGGTAATGCAGGGAACTGATAATGTGAGCCAGACAACAGAAAATATGAAAATTTCCTGAGGCCTTTGGCTACGGTAATGTAACGGTATACATCTATTAGATCTAATGTTATCATACCATTTCCCTTGGGAATAAGAGGCAAGAGACACTGAAGGGTCAGCATCTTGAATTTTGGAACTTTCATAAACAGATATAGGAAAAATATCTAGAAATGGTCTCCAAGAAGGCTCTTTCTGGAACAGAAGCATTTGCACCTTTGATTTAATGGCACTGGTTCTAATACTCATAGCTGAGTAAGTGCAGAAAAACTCACAGGATGGGAAGGAACTCTCCTGAAAGGAGGTATTTGTATCCACTGCCAAATGTATCCCTCCTGAACCAACTTTAACACCCAAGAGCATGCAACAATCTTGCCAAATAGAAATGTACAGAGCTAGGTGCTGGAGCAGATTTTGAGAGATAGGGGCGGGAGGGGAGAGGGTGGGGGAAAGAATGCTGCTATAGTCATTCTGATGTTGTAGACTGTCTTTTTAGGAAAAGATCCATTTTTCTTGTTGTTCCCCACCTGCTGTCTCTTTTTATTTCCCTGTTTGATAAGGGATGGCAGGGATTGTTTGTTT
Organism: Protopterus annectens; assembly: GCF_019279795.1. NCBI lineage: Eukaryota > Metazoa > Chordata > Ceratodontiformes > Protopteridae > Protopterus > Protopterus annectens. The sequence goes on along the minus strand of NC_056743.1, from coordinate 399,797,097 downwards.
TCTTAGAAGGAAAAGTGTATCTGAAGATTTGTAAGGGAAGGGGGCTAAACAATCTTGGAAATTGGCTGAATTAAATTTCCCTCTCTCATCAAATTCTTTGAAGAACTGAGTAGCAGATGGATCAAATAAAACCTCCTTATCTAAAGCAGAGTTCAACATTTCAGACTTTCACCTCATCAGAAAACTTTATTACGCACTAAAGCATACCTCCACAAAACAGTAGCAAAGCCAGTGGCTCTAGACACATTATATGCCCAATCATGCACACACTTCTTAAGGCATGTTTAGATACTTGAGAAATGTTAAGAGACAATAGAACTGAGATCAGCACTACCTTCAGGGGAAGTGTGGTAGCTAATTCTCTCAAAGAGTATGTACAAAAAAAGCACAAAATTCCACATATGGGGTCAAACAGTTAAGAATATTATACACCTAAGTGGAAGAAAACAATCCTCTTACCAAATCTGTTCAAAATCTTTTCCTCCTTGTCCACAGGGAAAGAGTTGGTGGACACAAACAGCCTGTTCCTCACTGTTAAAGATATGGAAATGGCAACAAGGTCAGACATATGGTGAGGAAAGAAATGCTTGGTAGTTTAGGAAACTAAGAAGATCTGCTATCTTGGGGACTTAAGACCATGAAATCAGGGATGCTGCAGGCAACATTAAATACATCTTTCAAGGCTGGCACTAGTGGAATAATAGGTTTATAATAAGGCATATCTACTTGTAACATCTTATCTTCTCAGTTCAGGGAAATCATCAATTTGTTCCTATAAAAGCATCTAACTCATCCTGATATACTCTGAAAAAAGGAAAATTCCTTCAAAGGAGGTTATGAAGACCATTTTACCTCGGAATTGGAGATTTGGGTTTGAGAATCTGCAGAAGTCCCTATCTTTTTTAGAATCATCTGGCGTGTCTTTTTCAAGAATATTTCTACTCACCTGGTTTACAGGTACTATATTTACAGTATCCGTATCAACTGTCTGTAACAATGTCTTGGCTAAGGGAAGAAACTTATCTTTTCTAATAGACACTGTCTTTTCATGAGCAACGTTTAACATTTTGTTTCTTCCTTCCAGGTATTCCAGACTAGAAGAAAGTATTCTGTCCATTCAAGAGGTTTCTTCCCTTGACCATATCGAGCAACATCCCCCATTGTGTCTTCATACCCCCAGTAAAGGTGGTCTGTGCATGCTTGGAACAGCAAAAGAGGACGTGGCTGAAAGGAATACACCAGAAGAAGTCAGACAAGTAAGTGAATGGCTTGAGGAACAACTGCTGGCCTCTGCAAAGTCACCCACAGCTGAGGTGAAGACTAAATCTATGAAGTCGGCAGGCATGGAAATTGGACCAACAGGCGCGAGCTTGATGAGAATGCTTCATATGCAATAAAAAACACTGGAACGAGTCAGTTGTCAAATAGTTTCCACAAGCAGCACACTTTGCACCTTAACATACATACAGAGTCTCCACAACACTAATGTACAAGTAGGTGACTAAATCCCTTCAAAGATGTACAGCTCCCAAGAGGAATTTTACATGGAAGTGTTTGTATAGGCATTTTATACCCCAAGCAGACTTCAAGGAATTTTTCCTCAGACAGGTATAAAATGTTGGATGTGTGATGGGGAAGAAAGAGGTAACTGGCAACAAATTGTGTGTGTGTGTGTGTAATGAGATGGCACACTTAAAAAAAAAATCCCTACAGTGTACTCTGTCAGAAATACAGGGGAAGCAAATGTCTGTGACTAAGGAAATGATCCATTTTAGCAAAAATGTAGTATCTGAATTGCCTAGGCATAATAAAGCCTCAAGTTTAATTCTGTTAACTGCCAAAAAAAGCAAATACTAAAAAATCTAAATCTAAATCTAAACCAACTTTATTTAAAGTACTGAATGCTATAAAAATAAAATAACTAGAAGAGGGATCTTTGGAAAAGAGAAGTAGCAAATTACATACAACTAAGTGAAATTTCTGAGAGCAATACATGCAGCGTAATGTTCAGGAGTGAGGTTTAATGGTAGGCAGGAATCGAGTTATTTATTTAATGTTAGACTGAAAGAAAGTTGTTATAAAGAGAGAGCATTTCAGATTGGAGTGTAAATGGAAAAAAAATGTCAGTACAGTTTTTCTATTAATGTGTGTGCGCCTGTGTCTTAAGTGATATTTTAATAAAGCTGTTTAAAAAACAGAACCCCCTTCAAAGAAAATTCAGTCCGACATATAAAATGGCAAGCAAGTTGCAAGAGTGTGAACGCAAACACTACATAACCCACACTTATTCACTGCCCAACTAAAACTCTTTCCCACACTAAACTTTAATTTAAAATAAGTTTTACCTGTGCAACACATTTAAACACAAAAGTAGCCCTCCAATTAGCTGAAGCTAAAAGCAGTGGTCCCTCACAGAAACTTCCAGTAACAGAAAAATATAAGGTTTCTAAAAAGGACAATCCCCTCTAAAAAGTAAACAGCATGTTTTAGAAACTATAGGTATATAAAAAGCAAACAGTTTGTGTGTGGAATGCTTTCCCCAAAGGGGACCTTAGCTGTCAGAAAAAGTGCGGGTCAGCTGCTGTTCTTGTGAAACCACTGAGCTGCTTCTTCATGAGGTAGCAAGAAAGTAGGAAAGATTTTTCACTCCGACTGCTGATTTTCCATCCACGGGGATGCCTAATCAGAAGTCAGTGTGTAAATGTCAGAGGGAGCAATAGCATTTGGAAACTGTCATGTCTTGACAAGGACACGACCCATACAAACTAAAGGCTACTGCAGCAGTTGAAATATAAAACATCTGTTGGAACATTTCTACTTCATTTGCAGGAAGAAAGGCTCTTTCCAGAACAGAATCTAATAGACATCTCAGGAATACAATACTGTTGAAGGGATTAGAAAAGATTTCTGAAATTTGATTTGAAAACCCAGACTGAGTAGAAGATCCTGGACAGATCATAAAGACTCCTGACATCTGGAAAAATAATCTGAAGGAGAGAAGACAATAGCTCAAATATGGAAAGAAGTGAATGGCTTGAAGTCTGCAATAAGCAATGGCTGGATCAAGGCACTTGATGAATACCTTGGTGCTGTGGAAAGTCCACAGGGTAAGACAGAGAAGTGATAATGTAAATACAGATTGTAACACATCTAAAAGCTTGAACTGCTTGCCAATATGAATGTGAATGATAGGGTCTTTTAACGCTAGCCTTATCATGAAGGGTAAAGGGAGGGATTAATGGAAGAGACTGAAGGGATAACATTTTGAACCTGGGAATCTTGACAAAAAGATTTAGAAAGGAAAGGTCCACTGCAGGCCTCCGGGGGTCTTCTGTTTTTGGAACCAGAAAAATCCTTGAATAAAAGCCTTTACCCACATGGCAGACAGGTAAGAGCTTTATAACTCCTTGGACCAGCATCTGACGTAGAATGGGAGGAAAGTGAGAAATCTGGTTCATTGGGCAAAGAGGAATCCCCTGGGAAGATGGGCCGTTTCCCATTGCCCAAGTTAACCCTTCTGGATTACCTTTAGAATCTGTCTGTAAACAATATGGGTGCTACAAAGGAAGAATAAGTCTCAAAGAAATAGAGAGATTGCCCGGGGGACAAACAGGCAAATACTCGTATCGACTCACAGGACTTTCCTTGGTTTTTGGGGAATCCCCCCCACCATTTTCTAAGAACATTCTTGCCATTGCTTATTAAAATTCTGTTTGGTGGCAAGGCACCTTGCTGTTTAAAATGTTTATTAAAAATGGAGTTGAGATGGAAGATACTTCCTCTGAAAAAGGAGAACTGAAAGATCTGACCCACTCCTTGTAATTATCTTCCACTTTCATCACACATCCTTAACATTTCAGCTGGATAATGGCTAAACAGAAAATCCATATCCAAGGTAGAATTAAAAATAGCATTTTTAACATCTCTGGGAAGATTTTGAGAATGAAGCCAATCTAGTCTTCTCAATACTGACCCAGAAACAGCTGTAGAGGAGGAATCAGTAGCATTATTGGCACACCATGTGCTTAGTCAGTTGAAAAGCAGATGTAATAGAGGCATTCAAGATTTTTTTTACCTCACAAGAGGGAAGGTTAACTATTGACTTCTGCATGTTCTCAGAAGATAACAGTAAAATCTTTAGCATGTGAGCTTCAGAGTTTAAAATCCTGAAAGTCAAAGTACTAGAGGACCACACTTTCTTCCCCAACTTATCCATTACCTTCCCATTCTTGGCAGTAGGAATAGGGTTAGCAGCAGTGAACTGTTTTACAGAACCCGATTTGGAAAAATAAATCACATCTGGGTCAGCTTTAGTATTTGAAAACAAATTTGTAGAACTGAGGTACACTTAATGATCTGTCAGACTTCCTAGGAGCAGGAGACTGACCATCAGGGTAAGCTAAACGCTGTGTAAAAAAATCTCTAAAACAAGCAACACAGTAATACCTGCTCTTCATGACTGACAGAGAATTATCTTCCTTTTTTTGCCAGAGGAAAGAGAAGGCAAATAAGCAGCACCAATAAATTCCTTAAAAAATCCTCTCTGTACACAGAAACAGTAACATTAAACTGGAACGTTTTTTCACTAGGTTGCCCTGGAAAATGTAACTCTTTACAAAACTCCTCCTCTATCCATCTAAGTGAATAACCTTCACCAGCCCCTTCAAATGTGTCAGACAAGAGTGGTTCTTTGTTGCCTGACAAGGGCATCCCTACAGCCACAGAGGACGTGGCTATCCTCCAGTCTTTGGTGAATGTATATGCTACATCAAGAATGGGGGTGGGATAAGTGGCCTGAGAAACAACAAGTGGTCACAGAAGAGTCACCCACCAGAGGCTGAGGTGCATCAGGACCTAGACTAATACTCACGACATCTTCTTTTGAGACAGAAAGAAGGAACTGCTCCATTGTTAAACCATGAAAGAGTCCTTGAAAGTGTTTAGCTGAGCCTAGACAAGTCAGTACAGTCTACAGTAGAAAAAAATTGGACCCGAGTTAAGTAAGCCACTGACAGCCTCAAACAAATTTCAAATACACAAAACGTGAGTAAAAAGCCTGACAAAATACAGAATTTCTCATAAAACGCTCACATAAGCATTTACACACACACACACACACACACACACACACACACACACACACACACACACACACACACACACACATGCAGTGACAGTCCAAAAAACATACGTTTCTTTGCAAAACCATACATTTCAATCAGAAAAAAGTTTTCCTCAGAAAAATTAAATTAGTGGAAACTTTTCTCCAACAAGGGACTTAACAGCCCATACTTGAAGGACTAACTGATCACTAGAATGACTACAGAGAGCACATCCAAGACAATGTCCAACTTCTTCCAGCTATAGCTAGGATGACAAACTTTATAAAACCATAGCTTGAAATTCTAAACCCAAAACATGTTGACTTCAAATCCCAAAGCTCAATAAGAGTGTCAACTGTCTTGCCCTGATGACTCTTTGCACTACAGAGTCTCTTATACTTGAAGGAAACTAAATGTTCAAGCATAAAAGCGTCAGATATACTGCAAGCAAACTGTCCCTGTGACAGGAAAGCCCCCTTTTAGAGAGTAAAAACTCAAGCCTAAAGAAGCGGACCAAGCTAGTAGTCCTGTGTACATGCTAACACGTAAGAATAAAACAGTAACTTCACTGAATGGTCAAAAACACAGTTTTACTTAGCCAGAAATGAAAACAATCACTATATATAGTATTTGCTAAAGGATTGTAAAAGCAAAGTAATCAACCATACTAAAACAAAAAAACTGTATATATAAGGAACTCTACAGTACTAAAACAAACAACCTGTATATAAGGAACTCTACATTTTATCACGTAATTCAGGAGACAATAGACAATAACCGTCAAGAAATACCCAGTATTCGATATCCCCACCCTACAAGGAAAGTACAGTTGTGGACACTTACCATAAATGTAGATGTTCGAGTGTATTCACTGTTGCAGTCATTACATTTGGGTAATCTGCTGGCAGGTTGCCCTCAGTCGGCCTGAATTCCAAAGTCTTGGGTCCTGCGTCGGTTGCTGTCTTCACTTCCACGACGTCAGGAGTATAAAACATGCAGCCGATGCAATTTTCTTTAGTTTTTCTTGCCCTCGAAGTCAGGTGCCCCCAAAAAGGTAGCAATATTTTATAGATATATATATATATATATATATATATATATATACATGCATCAATATAAACTTTACCTTCATCTACAAGCAAATACACCACATAGGTTGTAGAATGAAAGGGGGATGGCGGGAGGGTAACTTGGACTGCAACAGTGAATACACTCGAACATCTACATTTATGGTAAGTGTACACAACTGTACTATGTTCTTCGTGTTTCACTGCTGCATTCATTACATTTGGGTAGAATCCCAAAGCTATAGTTGGGAGGCTGGAGCTAAACAGCATTAGGTGCGGCTATAAGGCCCTGCAGCACTGCAGTGGAAAAGCCTGCCCTGGACTTAGAGTAGAGAGGCAAATGGTAATGCTTTGTAAAGGTGTGAACAGAACTCCAAGTAACAGCCTCTAGAATGTCTTTGGTTGGTACCCCTCTGACAAAGACTGCCGAAGTAGCTGCAGCTCTGGTGGAATGAGACCTAATGCCCTTGGGCACAGGTTTACCATGGTGTGAGTAGCAGAAATGGATGCAGTGGCTTATCCACTTTGAAATTGTCTGCTTTGAGATGGCCTTTCCTTCTGATCCTGCAGCATATGACACTAGTAATTGCTCAGTTTTTCTTAGAGCTTTTGTCCTGCTCAAATAGAATCTTAGCTATCTGTGTACATCCAAGGAATGCAGAATTCTCTCCCCTTTGTTCTGCAGATTTGGATAAAAAGTTGGCAGATGGATTGTTTGGTTAAGAGCCACACTAGAAACCACCTTAGGCATAAAAGTAGAATTTGTCCTCGGAGACACCCTGTCTGGGTAAAATATGATAAAAGGCTCTACGGCAATCTGGGCCTGTATCTCTGAAACCCTTCTTGCTGAAGTAATTGCTAGTAGCAGGGCTGTCTTCCATAAGAACTTTACATCAGCGGTAGCGGCTGGTTCAAATGGAGGCAGGGTAAGCTTTTCCAACACATAATTGAGGTGCCATGCAGGTAAAGGTCATCTTCTAGGAGGCCTTAGGTTTTTGGCTCCTCTAAGATACTGTTTTAGTAAGGGATGAGAAAAGATTGGTGGCTCTGGATTGTTATGAGCCGAAATGGCAGAGGCATGGATTTTGATTGATGAGAAAGATAGGCCTTTGGCAAGCATCTCAGTTAAGTATTGTAATATCTGAGGAATATGTGGTTCTGCTGTATCAGTTCCTTGTGCTCGATTCCAAGCACAAAATCTCTTCCATTTGTCAGCATAAGATTTTCTAGTACTAGGCCTTCTGGCTTCCAAAATGACATCCATCACAACTTTACTGAGAGGTGTCGTTGGTACGATTATATAATTAGCCATACTGCCAGGTTCAGAGGCTGTAGTTGATTGTAAAGGATCTGATTGTTTTGCTGGGGCAGTAGTTGTGGTCTTTGAGGCAAGGTCCAAGCTGGGTATTGAGACAAGTTCATTAAGATTGGGTACCAGTATTGGCGGGGCCAGTCCGGGGCAATTAATATCCCCTTTGGCTTCTTGTCTGACTTTTAGGAGGACCTTGGGTAGAAGAGGCAGAGGAGGAAAGGCGTAAATTGACAGGTTTTTCCAACTGAAAGATAGGGTGTCCACTTTCCATGCTTGTCTGTGATAAGTCCTTGTGCAGAATCTTTTCAGTTGATAATTTTGAGGAGAGGCAAATAGATCTATGTCTGCACTCCCCCATTTCTCTGTTATCATGCTGAATACTTGTGGATTTAGTTTCCACTCGTGAGGATCCATAAAGTTTCTGCTTAAATCGTCTGCCAGAGTGTTCTGTTTTCCTGGCACGAATTGAGCTTGAAGATTTATATGGAAGGTCAAAGCTGTGTCCCACAGTGCCATGGCTAATCTGCAAAGGGGGTATGAGTGTGTGCCCCCTTGCTTGTTTATATACCACATGACTGTGGTGTTGTCCGTCTTTATCAGTAGTTGTCCTGGATGAAGTAAGTCCTTGAATGCTGTTAGGGCATATTGAACGACTAGCATCTCTTTCTGGTTGATATGAAGATACATTTGGTTTGGTGCCCATATGCCCTGAATGCATCTTCCTGCCTATGGGCCCACCTGGCATAATCTGATGCATCTGTTAAGGTTTGGCTGGCAGGGGGTAGAGTGAAGGGCCATCCCATGTTTTGGTGATAGGCCTTTGCCCACCATAGAAACTCCTGTTGCGGGCAGGGGATGAGAGGAATCATTGTTTCCAGACTGTGTGAATGCCGACTCCATGCATATGGAATTAGTAGAATATAGGATACCATGAAGCCCAGAGCCTGCAGAATTTGTCTTGCGGAAAACTGAGTTTTTGTTGCCATCAGTTTGAAGTAAGTAGTCAGTTGCCTTTGTTTGTCTGGCGTGAGGGTAAGCCGTCTGGGCAGTTGTATGCAAGCTTGCACCCAGGAATGTTATCTTTTGAGAGGGCAACAGTTGTGATTTCTTTTCGTTTATTATGTACCCTAGACATGCTAGAAGCCTTTTCACAAACGCCAGGTGTCATAGGAGAGTGTCCCTGTTCTCTGCTTGAATGAGACAGTCGTCCAAGTAAGGATATATTTAAATACTTCTTTGTCTGCAAAATGCAATTACTGGTGCCAAGCACTTTGTAAAGACCCTGGACACATTAGATAAGCCAAAGGGCAGTGCAGAGAATTGGAATGCAGTAAGCCAGCCTTGAACCTGAGGTATCTTCTGCATGACTGTCTTATTGGGACATGCAGGTATGCCTCTTAAGTCTAAAGTCACCAGCCAAGCATTTTTGCCCAGCATGGGCAGAAGCTGTGGCAAAGTGAGCATTCTGAATTTTGAAATGTCCAGGTATGTGTTCAAAATCGATACATCCAGTATTGGCCGCCAGGCCTTGTCCTTTCTGGGTACCAAGAACAGTCTTGAGTAAAAACTGTGTCCTTTTTCCTGCTCTGGTACCATCTGAATGGCCCCCATATCCATGAGGGACATCACCTGTTTCTGTGCCTCTGCCCATTGTTTTTTTGGCAGGTCTGGCCAACCATATGTCATTGGCAGAGTGTGGAAATGGAATCTGTATCCCTGTGATACGATGTTCAGTACCCACTTGTCCTGGGTTATTAACTGCCAATTTTGAGCAAAAGGTACTAATTTTCCCCCTATGGGTGCTGCCAAAAGATAAGTGCTTGATGTAGGCAGAGGGAAGTCATTGGGATTGCTTTCTGTAGGTTTTCACTTCATCTCCTCCAGATTTGGAGGTGTGTGCGCCCCATTGCTTTGACCTGTATAAGTCTTGAGCCTGGTACCTGGAACCCTTAGAGCATCTGGATTTGCCCCTTTGAGCTCTGTCTGACACAGGAAAGGACCAATTTTTTGTAGGCCAGTGTCTACTGAATCTAGGTGGCTGCACTTGTAAGAAATCTTTCACAGTTTGCATAGACTTAGCCTCGTCTTACATTTTCTTTTATACCTCTTCTGTCTTAATACCAAACAGAGAATCATGCTGTAAAGGTGCATCTAGTAATTTAGCTTTAACATGCTCAGGCAAATTTTGTTCCTTTAACCAGGCATGCCTCCTAATCACAGATCCAGTAACTGCGGCCCTGCAGGAGGCCTCTAAAGAATCAAAACCACATTACAAAGTATGCTTTCCAACTTGTTCAGCTGCATGCAATAATTCCTGCAATTCCTTATTTTCTGCACATTCTGAAATCAACATAATTTTCTGTTTCAGCAATCCCATAACATGTTGTTGGTACTTAAGCATATGAAATTGACAGTTTAAGGCCCTGATTTCCAAGGTTACTCCAAATGAATAATCCTCAAGAGGAGATGCAGATGGAATAGAGTCCTCAGCATCAGAATCCTCATAGGGAGGTAAAGATAATTCCTGATCAGAAGAAATAGAAACCTGATCTGAAGATTCATAGTCAGTGTCTTGCTTAGGCTTCTTATCTGGCGGGGGATGGGTACCCCTGATCAAGGTAATAAGGTCTTCAGCCATTTTGATCATCTGTTTTTTAGGCATAGAGGCCTGTGCATGTGGCTCAGGCGTCATTTTTTTAGTTTTAGAAGGTGTCTTTGCCTTTGGTTTTGCAGTTTTCGGTTTGATGTAAAAATGTTGAGGTCTGAATACACCCTCAGAAGCTGGTGCCTGCTCAGCGGCTCCGGACCCATCTGAGGGAGATGCATCCGTCGGTCCAATACCTTGAGTATCTTGCGGCATGCCTGACTCCACAAGGGTGTCGGTAGAGGCCTGCGACTCAAAGGTAGCGGGTATCAGGGGCTGCGCGAAACCACCTCACTGAGTACCGGCGACTGGCTTAGGAGAAGCTTTGTCGTCTGTTTTGGATCTCGACTGCCTTTCTCTGTCCTTTTCTTTGCATTTTTTTATGTACTCCGGTAGTTGGATTGCTATCCGATGACATCTCTGGGTAGTTAAATCTGTTTCCAAAATACTTAGATGCAAAAATATAATGACGCTTAATAGTGCGTTGGTTAAATCTAGCAGAAAACCGACAGCCAGGCACATTGTGGTCAGGGCCTAGGCAAGGAATACAGTATAAATGGAAATCCTTATGAGGTATTTGCTTCCCACAAGTAATACAATTATTAACTTTTTCGGACATCGGTAAAAAGCAAGAAAAAAGTTTCCCCAACGGGGTACTTAGCTTTATTGAAGACTTCGGTTCTGAAACTCAACGCAAATATTTCAGTAGTCAGCCGACCGGCACTTGCGAAATGCTTCTGCTTCAGGCACCGCACGGCAAGAAAGACGAAAGAAAATGGCGTTGGCTGCATGTTTTACACCCCTGATGACCTGACGTCATGAAAGAGAAATCAGCAACCGACGCAGGACCCAAGACTTTGGAATTCAGGCCGACTGAGGGCAACCTGCCTGCCAGCAGATTACCCAAATGTAATGACTGCAACAGTGAAACACGAAGAACATTTACATTACCCCATTAAAGTGGCAGGGCAACATACACTGTTTACGTTCATACAACTATTAGCAGGACATCTTTTCTCCAAGGTCTGATTTCTGAAGTTCATGCATTTGCACCTATGTTTTCAAGGTCACTGCTAGGTGCAGGCTTTGATGGCTTAACTCCCAAGAAAGTGGGAATTGTGTCCAGCTTCACTCCCTCCCCACACCCCACTCCCCAGCCACCTTCTGGACCACCCATACACCCTCGACACACCTCTTAAACACACAACACCATAAAAATACACAACCCTCTTACCTCACAGACCTCATCAGTACTGCATTATTACTAGAATTGTCTTAATACCATCCATGTACGACTTCCTATACAAAGACAAGTTATATCCAAAAAACAAAATGCTCATCCTGCCACAACTGACCCTGCTCTATCTCCTCCTCCCTTCCTCTTCACCTCCCTCATCCCTACACAACCAATATGAAACATCTTCATAAAATACTTACCCAACCCATCACATCACCATGTATTACCCCTACTTCTAGAACTTCCACGCCAACAAACCACCACCACAACCTTCCAGTAATCAGTCCAAACACAATCCCCAGTCTACCACTCAGACTATCACTCCTCTATATAATTACAAAGACTCAAACATACTTCTTTCTCCCTAAAAACACCAAAGACCTCCTTCAGACTATCTTCCTAAAGAGTAGCACTAAACCCAACCCAGGCTCAACAGCTCCCTTTCTTTCACAACAAAATCAGACTCTAGCCCTACAATGCCTGCTCCCCCCTAAATGTCCATAGCATCAGAAACAAGCTAGACCACCATAAATGCTTTTACCTCACAGCACAATACAGACATTCTGGCAGTCAAAGAATCATGGGTCAAACAAAACTCCTCCCACAAGCATGTCAACTATGCCAGACTAGGTAAACAATCTGGTGGAGGCTCTCTATGAACAGAAAAGTACAGTTTTGTACCTACCATAAATGTAGATGTTCGAAGATACACATTGCTGCAGTCATAACTTGTGGGTAGTCCGCTGTACTCGGTCGGCCCGAATACCAAAGTATTAGGCTGGCGGTCATGGTCGCCCAGATCTGACGTCAGTACGCCTTGGTATTAAAGCGCATGACCGACGTCATATCCCCAGTCTTTCTTGCCCCAGATGTCAGAAGGCCCTAAAAAGAAAGGCCATAGCCAAAAAACAGAGAAACATCCAACCACCCATGAACAAACAATAGTTACAACCCAAAACACACAACCACCCCAAACTACAGTGGGGAAGGAGGGAGGGTAAATTGGACTGCAGCAATGTGGATCTTCGAACATCTACATTTATGGTAGGTACAAAACTGTACTATGTTCTTCATCTCACATTGCTGCAGTCATAACTTGTGGGTAGAATCTCAAAGCAAAGGTAAAGGGAGGTTGGCAAAATTATAAAGCATTGGGAGATGCTAACATGCCCTGTAAAACTGCAGTGGCAAACCCAGCCCTAGCTTTGGAGTAAAGAGGGAGATGGTAATGTTTAGAAAAAGTGTGCACTGAACTCCAAGTAGCTGCTTCTAAAATATCTTTAGTAGCTACACCCCTTAAAAAAGCAGTAGAAGTGGCAGTAGCTCTAGTGGAATGAGGTCTGATTCCAGCCGGAATCTCCTTACCATGATGAGAATAACAAAAAGCAATACAATGGCCAATCCACTTAGAAATAGTTTGTTTAGAAACAGGTCTCCCCTGAGATCCCAATGCAAAAGAAACAAACAACTGTTGAGACTGTCTGAACTCTTTCGTTCTGCTCAAATAGTAACGCAACTGCCTGTGAATATCCAAAGAGTGCAAAATCTTTTCCCCTTTATTTTGGGGATCAGCATAAAATGTAGGCAGATGAATAGATTGGTTCAGGGCCACATTTGAAACAACTTTAGGCATAAAAGTAGGGTTAGTACGTAGAGATACCCTATCCTTATGAAAAATCAGGAAGGGCTCAACTGCCATTAGAGCCTGTAATTCAGATACCCTTCTAGCAGACGTAATGGCCAACAAAAAAGCAGTCTTCCAAGACAAAAACTTCAACTCAGATGTAGCTGCAGGTTCAAAAGGAGGTAAAGTGAGTTTCTCCAACACAAAATTGAGATCCCAGGAAGGAGTAGGAGCTCTACGTGGGGGTCTTATGTTCTTTGCCCCTCTAAGAAATTGCTTAAATAAAGGATGAGAGAATCATGGTGGGTCACAGTCATAGTGAGCAGAAATGGCTGCAGCATGAACTTTTACAGAGGAGAAAGACAAACCTTTGTCTAGCAATTCTGTAAGATACTGAAGAGAAACACTCAAATTAGGTACTGAAACATCAAAGCTCTTTGCTTGGCTCCAAATAAAAAATCTCCTCCATTTATCAGCATAAACTTTCCTTGTACTAGGCCGTCTGGCCTCCAAAATAACATCCAAAACTTGTTGAGGAAGCTGCGACCCTCCAGGGTCTAAAACAGAATATGCCAGGCTGTCAGATGCAGAGACTGTATCCTGACGTTGAGGAAATGATTGCCTGCCTGGGACACAAGGTGTGGAATTGATGGCAAAGGCCAAGGAGGCTCCCGTACTAAACTCCTCAGCAGAGGGTACCAGTGCTGACGTGGCCAATCTGGAGCTATTAGAATCATGGAGGGCTTGTCCTGTCTGACCTTCAAGAGCACTCTGGGAAGGAGAGGCAGAGGAGGAAAAGCATAGACGTGAAGATTTTTCCAACTGAATGATAGAGCATCCACTTTCCAAGCTTTTGGATGAAACAGCTTTGTGCAAAACTTTGGCAGCTGGAAATTTAGTGGAGAAGCGAACAGATCTATGTCTGGAGTCCCCCAAAGCACTGTCAACTGTCGAAATACATGAGGATCCAATTTCCACTCGTGGGGATCCACCATCTGTCTGCTCAAAACATCTGCTAAGGAGTTCTGTGCTCCTGGCAGAAACCTTGCCTGAAGAGTGAGGTGCAAACTGAGAGCAGTCTCCCACAAAATCATAGCCTGCCTGCAAAGAGGGTACAAATGGGTTCCCCCTTGCTTGTTGATGTACCACATGACAGTTGTGTTGTCTGTTTGAATCAACACGTGTCCTGGTTGAAGTAGATCCTTGAAAGCCATCAAAGCAAATTGGACTGCTAACATCTCCTTCATGTTGATATGCAAATGTTGAAGTCTGGCAGGCCACGTGTCTTGAACCCATTTTCCATTGAGGTGTGCTCCCCAAGCCTTGTCTGAGGCATCTGTCGTTAAGATCTGACTCGCCTCTGGTCGGGTCACAGAGAGTTCCTTGTTTAGGTGACATTCCTGAGCCCACCACAAAAATTCCTTTTGAATGCAAGGTATTATCTGAATGACAGTGTCCAAATCGTGGCAGTGTTGAGTCCACACACTTTTGAGATACCATTGTAGCCTCCTCATATGCAGTTTGGCATTAGGAAGCACCAGAATACAAGATGCCATGAACCCCAAGGCTTGAAGGACTGTCCTTGCAGTCAGCCTGGACAGGAGAGACAATTGTTGGAAGTACTGGGAAAGATTTCTTTGCTTGTCCGGGGTCAAAAACGCCATCTGAGAGGCTGTATTCAGTCTCACACCCAGAAAGCACATGTCCTGAGAGGGTACTAGACTGGACTTTATTTCGTTCACAGAATACCCTAGGCACCTTAACACTGCCATAACATACTGAAGATGTTGAAGTAGCTTGTCTTTGTCTTGAGCAAGAATCAGGCAATCGTCCAAATAAGGATAAATTTGTATTCCTCTTAACCTTAAGAAGGCTATTACCGGAGCCAGAACTTTTGTGAACACCCTGGGCGCAGTAGATAAGCCAAAGGGCAATCTGGGCGCAGTAGATAAGCCAAAGGGCAATGCAGAGAACTGATAATGTAAAGTCCCAGCCCGAAAACGCAGGAATCTCCTGCAGCTGGGCCTGATAGGAATATGAAGATAAGCCTCCTTGAGATCCAGAGTTACCATCCAGTGATCTTTGCCTAGCAGAGGCAGAAGTTGTTGCAAAGTCAACATTTTGAATTTTGGAATGTCCAGGTATGTGTTGAGAATAGACAAATCCAGAATTGGCCTCCAAGTGTTTCCTTTCTTTGGTACAAGAAACAGGCGAGAATAAAATCCTAGGCCCACTTCTGAAGGAGGGACCTGCTGGATAGCCCCCATTTGTAGAAGTAAAGAAATCTGTTTGTGAGCCTCTACCCTTTGCTGAGGAGGAACGTCTGGCATGCCTTTGAAAGGGGGCAATGTGGAAATAAAACTTGTAGCCTCGGTTTATAATGTCCAACACCCATTTGTCCTGGGTGACTAAAAGCCAATTTTGCCTGAAAAGTGCCAACTTTCCTCCCAGAGGAGCTGCCAGACAGGAAGGATCGGGCAGCTGAAGATGCAGGTCATTGGGTCTGTTTACGAAAGGACTGGCCCCTGCCCTCACCTGTAGACTGTGCAGGGGAACTCCACGCCCTAGGCCTAAAGAACCCTGTGCATGAGCTCTGCCCCTACCACGTCTAGATCTGCCCCTAGACTGTAAATCAGAAGAAGGGTAAGCCCATCCCTTAGTAGGCCAATTTCTGCTAAACTTAGGGGGCTGCACCTGCAAAAAATCCTTAACAGTCTGCATAGACTTAGCTTTGTCTTCCATTTTCTTTAAGACTGACTCCACAGGAGAACCAAACAAAACTTCAGACTGAAGGGGAGCATCCAAAATTCGAGCTTTAACATGCTCTGACAAGTTCTGATCCTTAAGCCAGGCGTGCCTACAAATAACTGATCCAGTGGCAGCCCCCCTGGAAGAGGCCTGTAAAGCATCAAAACCACACTGCAAAGAATGCTTACCCACCTGATCAGAGGCATGAACTAAATCCTGTAATTCTTTACACTCTAAGCCCTCTGCTAAAGCATCTACCTTAGATTTCAACTGACTAAGGAGAAAATTATGGTACTTCAGCATATGAAACTGGCAATTCAAAGCCCTCATTGCAAGAGTGGAAGAGGTATACACTTTTTTACCCCACCTATCCAAAGCTCTGGAGTCTTTATCCATAGGAACTGGATTCTTTACAACAGAAGCCCTGACACCCTTAGGTCCCTGGCTAATAGTTTCTGGGTCAGCCCTAGGGCTCTTATACAAATATTTATGAGCCTCTGGCACCCTGTAATACCTGTCTGGCTTGACTGGTGCAGGAGGCAAAGAGTCTGGATTAAGGGAAGCCTCAGAGAAAACATCCTGAACAACATCCAAAACAGGAGGTATAGCCAAGGGCCTATGTTGTGGTAAAAATAAGAATTCCCTAAGCCTCTTTCGGGAATCTGAAAAATCCTGACCTTCCCATTTAAAATGTTCCCTCATAGAATGCAGGGTTTCTGAAAAAGAAAAATCCTCTGGAGGGGAAGCAGAAGGACTAGAATCCTCTGCGTCTGAATCAGAATAAGGGAGAAATTCCTGAATGTCCTCAGCCGAAGACTCTGAGTAATCTGAAGAATGTTCCAATCCTTCCACCTCTGGCTCCACCCTAGGCCTCTTATCTGGAGGGGGCATAGAACCTCTGATCAAGGAAATCAAATCTTCTGCCATTTTAAGCATGTGTTTTTTAGGTACAGAACCTGCAGAACTAGGACTGACGCCAGAGGAAGACAAACCAGGTCTGGCCTTGGAAGGTACCTTAGAGACAGAGGGAGAAGGCCTAACCACCTTATGTAAAGAAGGGATTACAGCAACCTGAGAGGCCCCCTCAGCCTGACCCGACTCCTGAGAGGCCACATCCTGCAAAATTAAAGGTTCCCCCTGAGACTCAACTGAAACCTCGGCTGGATCCACAGATTCCACCGTGGTTTCTAAAGAACCGGTGTCCGGAACGGACGACTCATCCTGCTTGGATTTTAACGATTTCTCCTTACGCTTCTTAGCGGTAGCGGGCGTCAGAGGATCCGACGGCATATTGTAATTACACCGCTTACCGAAGACAAGCCTAGCACAATCTAACCTACGTTTAATGGTGCGCTTATTAAATTTAGCACAAAAGCGACACCCGACTACGTCATGCTCAGGCCCCAAGCAAGGAATACAGAGAGAGTGGTAATCCCTATGAGGTATCTGTTTCCCACAAGAAATACAATTATTCACTTTTTCTGACATCCGGATTTAACTGAGGCAAGAAAAGACAAAAATATTTCCCAACCGGGTACTTAGCCAACTTGGATTCGGTCCGAAACTCAGAATACGAAAATTTCAGGACGCCGAACGGCACTTGCAAACGCTGTTTCTGCTTCGGACCATGCGGCAAGAAAGACTGGGGATATGACGTCGGTCATGCGCTTTAATACCAAGGCGTACTGACGTCAGATCTGGGCGACCATGACCGACGCCAGCCTAATACTTTGGTATTCGGGCCGACCGAGGACAGCGGACTACCCACAAGTTATGACTGCAGCAATGTGAGATGAAGAACATTAACCTAAACCGAAAAGGCAGTGCCATGGGAGACTCCTCATTAGACTAGACTCCTAAATGGATTCTTCTAAAATTTCCAGCTCACAATACCAAGCCACTACTGATCGTTACAGCCTATCTACCACACCCTTCTTCTTTAAATAAATTCAGATAAACTTCTTAGCAGACCCAGGTCTCCTTCAACTCATAAAAGAGCCAACAAGACCTAGCCTCAGACCCTCCAAGCACTCTACATGTGACCTATTACAAACATACCAAACTCCATTGCCAACATAAAAATTCTGCCGCCATCACTAAGCAACTACCCAATCATTTTTACAATCAACCATCCTATAAACCTACCACCAATATTAAAAACCCTCAGAAACCAGTTTAGCATGAATATTGACAAACACAGAAACATTCTCCCAGCCCACAACTGGAATCATTTACTCTCCTTAGATGACCATAATACCATAGCTGTAAGCCTAATCAATGTTATACACCAGCTGCAAGACAAACTCTTCCCACTTATCCACAAGGCTTTATAAACCTACCAAACGGAATGGCTATCCACTGAACTCAAACATCTTCGCACTTTAACAGATGAAGCAGGGCAAAAAAGGGAAACAACCCCCCACATATCTCAACCACATCTCCTTTATAGTATTACATAACTCAACCAAAAAGTTCTCCTCAGGCCAGTAATCAAGGAGCCTCAGTCCTCACCACTGACATCAGTGAGGGACCTTTACTTGGAACAAAAATAGATATGCACAGTATTCCAGATGCAGCTCTCTGCACCAAACACAATTTCCCTTAAGAGCACACAGGGAGCACACTCAAGTCCTGGGGCTGGATTTCCCTCTCTCTCGACAGGGCATAAGACACCCCAGTGACACAGCTGTAGAGATGAGTTCTCAGCTGAGTGTTCCAAGCCAAGTCTTCCACCACCCTCTCTGTGAAACCAGTGCTCTTTGCCCCTGCCCCAAGTAGCTGACAAACACACTCAGACTTGATTTTCACACAAAAACAGACACACAGAACTGAGAAAGGTTGGCACAGATTTACGAGCTATGCCCCTCTGCCCAGACTACAAGATAGATACTACCACCAGAACACTCCAAAGCCAGCTACTCTAAAGCTCTTACCAGGGTATCCATTATATACTTAGTAAAATTAACACTTATACAAATGGTAGTATTATGACCAAACAGAAGGCTTTCAAGAGTGGACACTGTACCAAATAAATACAAGTACTCTCAAAGGTTAAAGTTTTCTCTAAATGACCAGCCACAATGAAAAGGTTAAATATATTTAATAAAAGAACATGCAAATACTAAATATCTATTTACAATAAACACCAGAGTTTCAATCACAGGAAATCTTAAAAATAACACTGATGGAAAGATTCACGCAGATAAAACAATACTTAACTAATCTCGCTATATTTTCCTGAGTGATCTAAAGAATTACTGTCCCCTAGTTCACTTACTACAGTAAGGCAAGATGATGTAGGTGAGTGGTCCTTCTTTGTCAGGTTTCAAAAACAGACTGCCCTGAGACTTCTGTCTTATCTAGTATTAAAAACATCATTTCAATGCTGGATTACAAAAATAAATCACATACATCTGGTCACCTGACTTTTGGTTCCCACACTATCCCCTTTACTAGAAACTGAACCAAAATCTAGCACGTGTGTCATACTACTAATACACACACACATAGAGCTTTGCTAAGATGTGTTATAGCATCTGGAAGCTATAAAACCATTTCAAAAACTTGCACCCTTCCAGGGTAGCAATTAGTTCACCCCTAAGGACAATACAGTAGGATTCCTAGCCCTGGTTTTCACAGACATTTTGTCTCTGGCTGCAGTCAGAAACTGTAAAATACAATCTTTATGGCCTAAACTATTTAAATAAATTTCAGACTATTTTTTTTCAAAGTTGCCTGGACTGAGATTAACCCATTATCTTCCAGTATTCCTCTGTTACAATATATTCATTTCAACAAATAAAACACAGTCTGACATACAGGTGTATTTCTTTTCTGTCCAGCAGGACCCACTGTTAGTACATTTTTAACACAAGCACCTGTACAAATCAGTTTCATATACAAATGACATAATTCTTTGCAAAACTCCAGCTAGCTATACTGGCATATGTTACACATCCACTCCCATACACTCTCTGGCATAGCTGGCACTACCTCATATTGTCACAGAAGATGCAAGCTCCTCTTGCTTTCAGTTTGGTTTTTTATTCACTTGGCTATCCAAGCATCCTTGGAGAGCATAGGTAGAAGTTGCTGAAGGATGAGCATTTTGAATTTTGGTATCACACCAGGAAAGTGTTTAGGATGGATAGATTGAGGATGGGGCGCCAGGTGCCCTCTATTCTGGGTACTAGGAAGAGTCTGGAGTAGAAACCTTGCCCTACCTGTTCTGCAGGAACATGCTCTATTGCCCTCATTGAGAGCAGGGAAAGGACTTGCTATTTGGCCTCTGCCCACTGGTTTGGGGGAAGATCTGGGAACCCTTTTGGGGTTGGTAGTGTGTGGAAATAAATTTTGCATCCCTGGGACACTATGTTGAGGACCCAGCGGTCGTTGGTAATGGTGGCCCATGTGCTTGTGTGGAAGGAGAGTTTTCCTCCTAGTGGCAAGAGCAGGTGGGTGGGTGGGGGGTGGAAGCATGAAGTCATTGTGAGTTCTTACCATAAGGGGGTAGCTTAGCACTCCCTGGTTTTGAAGAGGAGGAACTCCATTCCTTAGATCTCTGCATTCCCTGGGGCTGTCTGGGGGGCCTGCTTCCCCGGAGTCTTGGCTGAGCTGACCTGGAGGGGTCAGGAAAGGACCAGTGCTTGGAGGGGCAATACCTACTGAACCTCGGTGGCTGGACCTGCAAGTCTTTAACTGTCTGCACAGATTCAGCTTTTTCTTCCATCTTTTTTAAGACCACCTCTGCCTTGGTGCCAAATAAGTTGTCTTTGTGCAGTGGTGCGTCCAATAATTTGCATTTGACATGGTCTGGCAAGGGCTGTTCCTTTAGCCAAACATGCCTTCTAAGAACAGAACCAGTGACTGCTGCCCTGCAAGATGCTTCTATCGCGTCAAAACCACATTGTAAGGTGTGCTTAGTTACTTGACTTGCAGAATGCATTAACTCTTGTTACTCTATTTTCTGCACAAGCAGGAAAGGAAGATTTTTTTTGTTTGAGGAGTTCCATGGTATGTTGCTGATATTGCAGCATATGGAACTGACAATTTAGTGCTCTAATAGCAACAGTAGCAGAGGTGTATACTTTTTATACCCCATCGGTCTAATGCTCAGGAATCCTTATCTGAGGGGGTGGGATTCTTAGCAGAAGTTGCTTTAATTCCTTTAAGTCCTTGAGAGAGAACCTTGGGGTCAGCAGTAGGATTTTTTAATAGAAATTTATGAGAGTCGGGGACTCTATAGTACCTGTCTGGTTTCCTGGGAGCACTAGGGAGGGTTTCAGGAATCAAACTGGATTCCATAAAAACATCATCCACAACAACCAATACAGGAGGAATGACGAGAGGTCTGTGTTGTGGAAGATCTAGGAGTTCCCTGAGTCTCTTTTTTGACTGAGGGTAGTCCTGACATTACCATTGGAAATGTTCCCTTAAGGTATGTAAGGTTTCCCCAAAGGAAAAGTCCTCGGGTGGAGAGGCTGAAGGGATGGATTACTCTGCATCAGAATCCTCATAAGCTAAGAGGGGTTGCATATCTTCACAAGATCCATCAGAGTCATTGGAATCCTGTTCAGATAAAACTACTGGGGACAAATCGCTTTCTTTTGGAAGGGATAAGCCTGGCTTCCCCTGATAAGCATTAAAAGGTCTTCCACCATTTTAAGCATCTGAGACTGAGGCAAGGAAGCAGCTGCCTGAGATTGGGTCGGTTTCCTGGGTGTGGTTCGTACCCTGGGCCTTCTAAACTCGGTAGCTTTCGAAAGAACAGTAGACACAAAAGTAGTTGTTGGTCTGTGTCGAGAATCGATAGTGCGAAGTACTTCCTCAGAAGCTGGTGCCTGCTCAGCAGCTCCAGACCCATCCAAAGTAGAGACATCCACAGGATCCTTAGTTGATGAAGAGTCTCGCTGCATACTAGACTCTGAAAGGGTCTCGGTAGTGGCCTCCGAATCTACAGAAGCGGGCATCAGGGGCTGCAAAAGTGCCACACTGAGGACCGGAGAACTGACGACTAGCTTAACGGAAGCATCATGGGCAGTTTTGGACCTGTGCGGTCCTGTCTGTCTTTAGCTTTACATTTTTTCAGAAGATCTGCAGTCAGATGGCTTACCGAAGCCATATTGGAATTAGAGGACTGAGAGCAAAAATATCTAGCTACAATAAGGGCCCGATGACATATAGTTCTGGCACTGAACAGAGCATAAAAGCGACAGCGGGGGATGTCGTGGTCTGGGCCTATGCAAGTGATGCAGTAGAAATGAAAATCTGTGTGTGGTATTTGCTTTCCACAGGCGAGACAATTGTTAACTTTTTCCGACATCGGTTAGAGCAAGAAAAAAGGATCCCCAATGGGGTACTTAGCTTTAGAACACTTCAACTTCAATTTCGGAAACAAAAAACTCAGGTAGCGGCCAACAGGCACTCGTGCGAACTGCTTCTACTTCGGGCTCCTTGGCAAGAAAGACTGATGTAATGGCATCGGCTGCCTTAATTTACAACACTGATGACCTGACGTCAGTCCTGGAGTGACTGCAACCGATGCAGAAATACTAAGCCTCTGGTATTCAGGACGACTGAGGGCTACCCTGGCAGGGATAACCCAAATGTGATGACTGCAACAGTGAAACACGAAGAACATCTACAGTTCACAATTTATATTGTCAAGCTGGCAATCTAATGGCCTTTAAGAAACTCGACCGCCATGAAATTTCAACATCTGAATGAAAAGTTTAAATGCTATTGCTTTAGGGATATTAGTTAAAATACATAGGAATAGGCTTACTGTAAGTTAATATACTGCCATACCTAGCTTATAGCCTTGTACATCATTTGGACAACATTTTGTATGCTATTCTGTTTCACTGTAGACAGCATTATAGTTTGCATACAGTTCTATCAATGTTATTAATTTACAACAGTATGTACTTGTTAATTCTGCTTGTCTTTTCATTTGTATTTATTGCGTAGTCATAGTTGTGGGTGAAAAGTCTTGTTGTACCAGCCCACTCATCTGGTTAACAAACAAACAAATAAATACATTTTCTATTTCCTATACATACCTCAAGATTAATTCAGATGAAGTTAATGAATAAGCAGAAACTTATCCGATAATCTTGGAAGGTGCTGTACAATGCACCGATCACGTTTTAGCAGAAACTTATCCCATAATCTTGGAAGGTACTATACAATGCACCAGTAATGTTTTAGCAGAAACTTATCCCATAATCTTGGAAGGTACTGTATAATGCACCGATCATGTTTTTTTTTTTACTGACATCTAGTTAAGTAATAGGCTCGCCAGTCTAGCTAGCCACCCTTCCCTCGGCAGTCCATTCAATGCAGACTTTTACAGACCAGGCAGAGGTCCCCTCTGAATAAATCCACACACAGAATACAAATGACAGTTCTACTGCCATCTATTTGTACACAACCACGGTGAGAAAGTCAACAAACATAGTCACTTAGAACCACTAAAGCTTCAATTTTAGGTTTCAGAATTTACAAAGCAAACTGAAAAAGATAACTTCCGGTCACAGAAAAAGAGCTATAGTAACTTGTATCTAAGGGTGGCAGCAACCTCAGTACAGTGAGTACTGCCCTCACCAGAAAGTTTCTGTTACTGTACTAATGCTGTCCCCTTATCTAAATAACAGCCTGAGACATACGAATAGTATTTATAGGCTGCAACAGAAAATACATACAAATTACACAGATGCAATTATGCAAAACACAAATCCTCAATGCAGATACAGGGGTTTGGCATCAATAATTTAGAAGCATTATTTATATGAACAGAAGTGTCACCCCTTAGCTTATTTCACTCTGGCTAAATGCCAAGTTATGTAGTGACATCACGAATTGTTGATACCAGATTTGGTCCTCACCCCCTCATCTCCCTCCCCTCCAAATATAAGCAAACTAAATGAACTATCACTACACTGAAGGAGACTAACACTGCTGTCTCACACTCCATCACAGCTGCTAAGAGGCTTCATCCTGGGACCTCTCCTTTTCTCTATTTTCATCAACGACCTACAGCTTAAATATTCCTCAAGCTACCTGTATATGCAGATGATTCCACACTAGTGTGTTCTGCCACCTCATCTGCTGAGCTCCAAACCATTAC
The DNA here is from genome assembly GCF_019279795.1 of Protopterus annectens. Taxonomy (NCBI): domain Eukaryota; kingdom Metazoa; phylum Chordata; order Ceratodontiformes; family Protopteridae; genus Protopterus; species Protopterus annectens. The sequence goes on along the minus strand of NC_056743.1, from coordinate 399,773,235 downwards.
CCAGACAGTATTTAACTCAGTTGAAAAATGTTTTTTGCAACGTTGCCTCCTACTAAATGCCAAAAAAACTAAATTACTGATATTTACTCCCATACTGAAGTCCCCCTCTATTGATCTTATTGTTAAATCTAGCAATGGTACTATTATTACACCTGACCACCAAGCTCTTAGGCTTAACAATTGATCAAAATCTTAACTTTGACACACATATTAACACTACTATTAAAACTGTTAACAGGAAACTTGGCTCACTTTATAGGATAAAATCCTTCCTTACCCCTGAAGCCAGAACCACCATCGCACATACCCACCTGATCTCTACCCTCCTCTATGCTTCATCTATTTATACAAATCTTTCCAAAACAAACAAACTGGTAACTTCCTACAACAACAATGCCAGATTTGCAATGGGTTCACCATATAGAACCCATCACTGTTTAAATCTCAAACAGCTAGGTTGGCTAGAACTCCAAAACCAGCTACTATTTCAGGAACTTACAATTACCCATAAGATTCTCTTTCATACCAACAATACTCCTAGTCTTAGTAGCATAGTCTCTCCTTATAGAAATTTTACTACCCTTCGCTCAGCAAATAAATTACAAGTAACCATGCAGAAATCCCTTAATAAAGCAGGGCACTCCCTCTTCTCTAATTCCGTGGGTAAGTTTTGGAACAGACTCCCCAGCAGCCTACAATTACATTCATCATTACCACTCCAAGTACTAACTAAAACTACACCTCAAAGCACAATGGTTATGCCCATGGACTAACCCAGATTAACACTAACTGTAGAGTATACTGCTTTTTCCCCTTCTATAATCCACTACTGGGCAAATACAGCCTCCTCTTAGTTAATATTGTAGTTTTTTATTTCTTTCTTATTACATGTAACTTACTTTGTACATTTCTAAAACCCTAATCCTGCTCCTGGCACTTTCATTGTCAGTTTTTGTATCAATGCCACCCATGTTACATGTGTAAAGTTCTAAATAGGCATAATAATTACTTAGAGCCTCTCATCTCATCTCCACTCTTCTGTAGAACAAATGTCAAACTATATACCTCGGATATATGCTTCTCAAATTACTGCATTGCCAAAACCTGCATTCATGTTTTTCTATTGATGTTGTTCATTCTATGCTAGCTTACAGCAATAATGTATGTAATCATTTTTTTTAGCATTTTTAGTGCCTATTCTCCTTGATGCTAGTTCTGCTATGTTAGCCTGCAGCTTTACTCTATTTGTATTTTTAACATGTATTAGTTTTATGTTGCTGTATTGCTTTGTATTCCTGTTACATTAGTTTAATCTTGGAGCTTATCTCCCCGGGCCTCTACTGAAAATGGGCATGTATCCAGTTGGACTAGCCCTGTAAACAAATGTAAAATAAAAATAAATAAATTAATAATTCAGGCTTTTCATCACACTCCTCAAATACTATGTTATTAGTACATTTTTTATATGCAAGCTGTTTAAGATATCTAATCATAAAGAAAAAACTAAACCAAAAAAAAGAAAAAGTTAATAGAAACAGATTGATATTTACAGTCTAGGTAAATTTACAGGAACCAAAGTAATACTACTAATCTGAGTTTCTGGTATTTTAACTCTGCTGTAAATTTCCCCAAATAACTTCCTAAACACCAGCAACTTCTTTTTATTCCAATGACCTCTTCCTTCTTCACCTGAATGCATTCAGACAGCAAGCATAAAGCTGAATGTATGACTGGAAATGAGAAAACTCGGCACATCTGCAGGAATACAGCTTTCTTGTACGCGATCAGTCACTATCTTAATTTGCAGAGGACTTTTTTTAAACACTGTAAAACTGTACATCATTTTAATAGAAATAGCCTAACTCAGTTCACTAAAACAAGTAAGAAAACAAATGCAAGGAAAAATAACCACTTAAAAAATGTGCCACACAGATTTGAAGCAGTCAGCCAGACGAATGTATACAGCTTTGTAATACAAGCAGTGACCCACACATGGATGATCTTTCAGAGCTTTTCAATCCCATCAACAACAAACTTCAAATCACTTACTGTTGGAGCTTTCCATACTCCCTCTCAAAGTCTCGTTCAACCTGTGAAGTACCAAAAAGGAAACAGGATTCAGAGAAGGAATTCAAACAAAGTGCTTTCAGATCTGAATGTACAAGATATCAGAATACATCTTATTCAAAATTTGTAATTTCTGCGTGCACAATTCAGTTGAAACTATTTTGTAAAATTTGAAAAATATCCAGCTACAAGTCTGGAGTCACATACAAAAAAACAAAAGAAATCCTTTTGATATAACCCGGAGTAGCACGAAACAAACTGCAGTAGTACTGCGATAAGAACTGTGTGTATTCTAACACATTTGGTTTTCTCAATACAGACCTACTGGACTACAGAAAATGTGTTGGCATGAGCCTTACCTTAATACAATCATTGCCTTACTATAACACTTTGCCTTTAACCCAGTTTTCTTTCTTACACCATTATGTGACAAAGTGGTCCACAAACACTACCATTACCCACCACCACCACCAGCAGCAGCATTATACAATACAGGGCTAAAAACTGCAAAAACAAATGCTCTTTGCTCAAGTTCTAGGTTTTTATCTATCTTGACGTTTACCAGTATTTGTTTCAAGGAATGTCCACCTGCATCTTTTGTCCAATTTTGCACTTCTTAGCTACAGTGAGTGCAATGTCATGATGCTTGTGTCTGCAAAAAACAGATACTAACCCCTAACTTAATAGTCATTTAGTTCCTCAAAGTCAAAACAAGCTAGGTTTCCTACAAATACCATCATCATATACATGAAAACAAATGTTATGGCATCAGCTTCAACCTTGTGAGCTTCAACTTGAAAACGGATTAAGAAATCCATTCTTTCTTGA